>NW_022436976.1:7283142-7296684 GCF_009761245.1 Sapajus apella
CTCTCCCTCTCCCTCTCCCTCTCCCTCTCCCTCTCCCTCTCCCTCTCCCTCTCCCTCTCCTTTTCTTTCTGGAATCTTGTTTTGTCACCCAGGCTGGAATGCAGTTGCATAATCTTGGTTCACTGCAACCTCCTCCTCCTGGATTCAAGTGATTCTCCTGCCTCAGCCTCCCAAGTAGCTGGGATTACAGGCATGTGCCGCCACATCCAGCTAATTTTTGTATTTTTAGTAGAGGTAGGATTTCACCATGTGGCCCATGCTGGTCTCGAACTTCTGACCTCAGGTGATCCACCCGCCTCAGCCTCCCAAAGTGCTAGGATTACAGGTGTGAGCTACCGTGCCTGGCCTACATATTGTACTTTCTAGAATGAATTCACTATGCATGGCCCACACCTAGGAGTGAAGAATTTTACTCCATCTTCTTGAAGGCAAATTATCTACATAAATTATTTGAAGTATATCTGCATTGAGAGTTTCATCTCTTATCTCTCATTTATTTATTCATTCAATCTTATATTAATACAATATTGGCTAATATATATTTATTTTATATTTGAGTGGTTATATATATTACCACACACATACATACAAATACACACACACACACACACACACACACACACACACACACACACATATATATTTGAAACACAGTCTTATTTTCACCTGTCACTCAGGCTGGAGTGGGCCATGGCATGATCTTGGCTTACTGCAACCTCTGCCTCCCAGGTTCAATCAATTCTCTAGGTTCAGATTCTCGAGTAGCTACCATTATAGGTGTTCATCACAACGCCCAGCAAATTTCTGTATTTTTAGCAGAGAAAGGGTTTCACCATGTTGGTTTGGCTGGTCTCGAAGTTCTGACCTCAAACAATCCACTGGCCTTGGCCTCCCAAAGGGCTGGGATTACAGGTGTGAGCCACCATGCCTGGCCTATTTTATTTATGTATTTTTGCTCAAATTATTTTATATTTGGCTATCTTAAACTCTTTAGTTGCATGGTGTGTCCCTTTGATGTATTTTCCTCATTAAAGAATTTCTTTTATTACTTCCTTACTTTCTGCCCAAATTACAAAGATTGACAAAGGAAGAATTTTCTACTTTTGAGGTCTCTCTTGGGAGAGGATCTGTCAAGGAGTAAGGATTATTTCTATATTATACACACACACAAGGTGGTCCAGGCTTCAATTGTATATTCTCTATCTGCTTTCTAGAATTAGCCATTTCTCCAAAGATCCCCAGTTTGTTTTTTTGGACAGTGATGTATTAGTTTGTTTTCACACTGCTGATAAAGACATACCAGAGGCTAGGTAATTTATAAAGAAAAAGAGATGTAATGAACTCACAGTTCCACATGACTGTGGAGGCCTCACAATCATTCCAGAAGGTGAAGAAGGAGCAAAGGCACATCTTGCATGGTGGCAGACAAGAGATAATAAGAGTCAAGCAAAAGAGATTTCTCTTATAAAACCATCAGATCTCATGAGATGTATTCACTACCATGAGAACTAAACAAAGGAAACCACCCCCATGACTCAATTATCTCCCACCAGGTCCTTCCCACAACATGTAGAAACTATGGGAGCTACAATTCATGATGAGATTTGGGTGGGAACACAGCCAAATCATACCATCCTACCCCTTTCCCCTCCCAAATCTCATGTCCTCACATTTCAAAGCCAATCATGCCTTCCCAATAGTCCCCAAAGTCTTAATTCATTTCAGCATTAACTCAAAACTCCACAGTCCTAAGTCTCATTTGAGACAAGGCATGGCCCTTCTCTGTATTAGTCTGTAAAATCAAAAGCAAGTTAGTTGCTTCCTAGATTCAATGGGGGTACAGCATTGGGTAAATACAGTCCTCTCAAGTGGGAGAAATTGGCCAAAACAAAGATTTCAGGCCCCATGCTGAAATCCAGTGGGGCAGCCAAGTCTTAAAGCTCAGAAACGATCTCCTTTGACTCAGGTCACATTGATGCAAGAGGTAGGTTCCCACATTCATGGACAGATCCACCCTGTAGCTTTGCAGGGTACAGCCTCCTTCTTGGCTGTGTTCATGGGCTAGTGCTGCTTGTCTGTGGCTTTTCCAGGTGTATGGTGCAAGCTGTCAGTGGATCGAACATTCTGGGGTCTAGAGGACAGTGGCCCCCTTCTCACAGCTCCACTAGGCAGTACCCAAGTGGGGACTATTTGTGGGAGCTTCAACCTCACATTTCCCTTCCACACTGCCCTAGCAGAGGTTTTCCATAATGGCTCCATGCCTGCAGCAAACTTCTGCCTGGACATCCAGGCATTTCCATACATCTTCTGAAATCTAGGTGGAGGTTCCCAAACCTCAATTCTTGACTTCTGTGCAGCTGCAGGTTCGATACAAGTTGGAAGCTGCCAAAGCTTGGGGTTTGCACCCTTTGAAGCTACAGCCTAGCTGTACTGTGGCCCCTTTTACCTATGACAAGAATGGCTGGGACACAGGGCACCAAGTCCCTAGGCTGCACACAGCAGGGGATTCCTGGGCCTGACCCATGACACCATTTTTCCACCTAGGCTTCTAAGCCTGTGATGGGAGAGGCTGCTACATGTCTCTGACACTTTCCTCATTTTCTTGGCAATTAACATTTAGCTCCTCATTACTTATGCAAATTTCTGCAGCTGGTTTGAATTTCTCCTCAGCAAATGGTTTTTTCTTTTCTATTATATCATAAGGCTGTACATTTTCTGAAAGTTTTGCTGTTTTCTCTTAAAACTGAATGCTTTTAACAATACCTAAGTCACATCTTGAATGCTTTGCTGCTTAGAAATTTCTTCTGCCAGATACTCTAAATCATCTCTCTCAAGTTGAAATTTCCACAAATCTTTAGGGCAGGGGAAAAATGTCCCCAGTCTCTTTGCTAAAACATAGCAAGAGTCATTTTTCCTACACTTCCCAACAAGTTCCTCATCGCCATCTGAGACAAGCTCCGCCTGGATGTCATTGTCCATATCGTTATCAGAATTTTGGTAAAAGTCATTCAGCAATTTTCTAGGAAGCTCCAAACTTTCCCACATTTTCCTGTATTCTTCTGAGCCCTCTAAACTATTCTGGCCTCTGCCTGTTACCCAGTTCAAAAGTTGCTTCCATGTCAGATATCTTTAGAGCAGCACCCCACCCTACCAGTACCAATTTACTGTATTAGTCTGTTTTCATGCTGCTGATAAAGACACACCTGAGATCAGGTAATTTATAAAGAAAAAGGAATTTAATGAACTTACAGTTCCATATGGCTAGGGAAGCCTCACCATCATGGTGGAAGGTGAAAGGTACATCTTACATGGCATGTGGTAGATGAGAGAGAATGAGAGCCAAGTAAAAGGGGTTTCCCTTGAAGAATTATCAAATCTCATGAGACTTATTTACTACCTCAAGAACAGTATGAGGGAAACTGCCCCATGATTCAATTATCTTTCACTGGGTCCCTCACATGGCACCTGCAAATTATAGAAGCTATTATTTAGGAGGAGATTGCAGGGGTGGACACATGGCCATACCATATTAAGTGGTATTACAAACCAAGATCTGTGTACATTGCCACTAAAATGTTGCTTCTAGGCCTCTTGGCTGACAGAACAAGGAATTCCATACACACACATACACACACAATGCATATAGACATATCCGTAAATATTTCTGTATATAATCATGTATCTATATTATCTATAAGTTCATTCTGATATCTTCAATTCTATTCCATTACCATATAAATCATTTTAGTCTTCTTTCCTTATTGACATCTTATATCCCAATATTTGCTGTAAATTTGGTAAACTATTTAATTTTGCATGCAAGTAGAGTGAAATAAGAATTCTCATATTGTAAACTTTAAGGTAAGTTATTTTATTAACTAAAGTGCAGTGTTTATTTACATTTATTTTTTATTTTTATTTTTTGAGACAGAATCTTTCTCTGTTACCCAGGCTGGAGTACAGTGGTGCGAAGTTGGTTCACTGCAACTTCTGCTTCCCATATTTAAGTGATTGTCATGCCTCAGCCTCCTCAGCAGCTGGGATTACAGGTGCATGCCACCATACCTTGCTTTTTTTTTTTTTTTAATTAAGTCTCACTCTGTCACCCAGGCTGGAGTGCGATGGTGCGATCTCAGCTCACTGCAACATCCGCCTCCTAGGTTCAGGAGATTCCCCTGCCTCAGTACTCCTGAGTAGCTGGGATTACAGGCACGTGCCACCACACCCAGCTAATTTTTGTATTTTTAGTAGAGATGGGTTTTCACCATGCTGGTCAGGCTTGTCTCAAACTCCTGACCTCATGATCCACCTGCTTTGTTCTCCCAAAGTGCTGGGATTACAGGTGTGAGCCACCGTGCCCAGCCCTATATTTTCTATTTTAAGTAGACACAGGATTTCCCCAGGTTGGCCAGGCTGATCTTGAACTCCTGGCCTCGAGTGATCTGCTGGCCTCTGCCTCCCAAAGTGCTGGTATTACAGGTATGAGCCACTGTGCCTGGTCAATTATTTACATTTTGGTTTGTTTGTTCGCTAACCTTCAGTCTCACAGACAGCACACATTTCTAGAGTTATTTATGTCAGTACTTATTTCTCCAACATTTTCAGTTAGATTGTTTCATATATTTGCAATGTACTTAGATTGTTTTGTTATGTTCTACATGCCATCCACAGAAAACATCACCTCCTAAGTTACTTTTTAAATTTGCATTTATTAAATTTTGTTGTTTGTTCCATGCCAAAAGCACTGTGGATTTCAACAAATGCATAGTGTCACACATCCATGTTTATAGTAACGTGTATATTATAATCATGGATATATGAACGGTTTCACTGTCCCGAAAATCCCCTGTGCCTTTATCTACTCAACGCTTCTAACCCCAGACTGCTGAAAACCACTGATGTATTTACTGTCTCTATAGTTTTATTTTTCCAAAAAATTATAAATTAGTAATCATAGAGTAGGTATTCTTCTCAGACCTGCTTCTTTCACTTAGCAATATACATTTATACATCTTCATGACTTGAGAACTTATTTTTTATTATCACTGAATAATATTTCATTATATGGATATTCAAAGTTTATGGCTACAAACATTCACTGATTAAAGAATATCTCAGTTACTTTCAGCTTTTGGCAATTATGACAAGCCTGCTATTCATGTACAAGTTTTGTGTGGATATAAAGCCTCAGCCAAGATAGTCATCAGAGATGAAGGGAAACCCTCCTTTACTTATCAAACAAGCTCTGTAGCTTTCACCTTCTAAAAACCCCAGCTTTCAGGTAACATAAATTGATTGATATGTTTCTCCTCTTTTAGTTGTGTGTGTGTGTGTGTGTGTAAATTAATGCAACATACAGAGCAAAATAACTTTCAAACAGAAATACACTTGATTTTTTCATACTGTTTTCTGACATTGTGACTATAACCCATATATCTTTACACATTACACAATATTTTTGAAGAGGAAAAAAAAAAAAAAAAAAACAGTGCTTCCTAAAGCAGTGGACTTGAGAAAACTTTTTTCTGACAATGTGACTATTACTTATTAGTCTTGAACTGAAGATGACTTTTACAAACAACTTCTCAAGAAGCTTGGCTAATTGCTAGCAACATGTAAAGGTCATGAAGGGCAGCACTGCTGTCTTAATAGTTTTTGTTGAACTTTTTTTCTTTACATAGCTAAAAAAATACCTTTATAAAGCCATTTTTATAAAACTTTTCATTGGAACACATATGGTTCCCTTGTTAAGACACTGTTCACCCACAAGAACATTCACTGATTTATTCGCTGCCAACAGTCTGTGGGTGTTTTAACTGTCGTGTACCTGGCAGTGTACCATAATATTTCACTCTAAAATCTGAAAGTCATTCAATATTCATGGAGATTAAAAGCTAGCTGAAGATAGCAAAGCAAGGCCAGAAATATAGTTTGGTGCTCAGTGGAATTTGTGTTTCTCATTTATTACATTGTCTTCAAAATAAGTGTGTGGGTGTAAGAGATGTAGATGGCATGTTAATGACATTCACAGACACCAAATAAGGAAAATTAAAACCACAGAGCCAAATTCATATACTTTGTGTCAATGTGATTTGGGTATATAATAAACACAAAAGAATCTGAAATCATGTTACACAGAAAAGTGAAATAAAAAAATGTCAGTACTTTCAGAAATGAAGACAGAAAAGGCCACATGTATTATATAAAGAGAGAAACGATGAGAGTTATTGATCAAAGTGTCACATGTAGATGATTCCACAATAGAGCTAGAAAGAATTTGCTGGTAAATTATATCATTATAAAATCAATTCACATTTAGTTCTCTGCCATTTGGTAAGATTATTCATCTTGTAACAACTCCATTTCTGAAGTCACACTTGCATGAGTGGGAATGAGGTGGAGGTTAGGCAATGCAGACAATTAAGACAATTATCTAGATAATTTGAACGGAAGATATCCACATTTCCACATTTTGAAAATACAGTGAAAAGACTTTAAGGCTTTCTGTGTTCTTTAGGTCTCATATCTGAAGATAACTCCTCTATAAAGATTTTTCTGACAGCCTCATGATGGCATCATATGCCACTTCTCCAAATGTTTTCTTAGCATCTGGAAGTGTCCTACCACATTTCACTAATTGTACTCGCCTCCTTACAGGTCTATAGTCCATACTGAACAGTCAGTTCATATGGTAAGCACTTGAGAGTTATTTGCTGATTCAATAAGCTTGTGATTTACAGTTGGAGAGACATGGAATTATAAAGACTATCTCCGCCATTTGCTATAAAACTTTAAACGACTTAAAACTTACAAACTAGGAAATTTTAATGAACTTTTATTAGTCTCAGATTCTTCATCTTTAAAATGGGAATGAACTATTCTCCAGTAAGGAGTAAATGAAATAATGTGTATAACCCCAAAAGGATAGTTTCTAGCATATAGTAGGTGCTTAATAAATGTGTTTCCACTAACTTCATTTAATTTGACAGCTTTATAATGGCTCTATAATCAGTTAATTAAAATTTATAGGAATAAACATCTTTTCTTGACAACAAGATTGAGAAGGATAAAAGAGATTTAAGCACTTACCACAGTCCACCCTGTGTGCTTTTTTGCCTTTCTCTTGGGGTTCTCCTCCCTAGCTAAATTCATTGTCTTTCAGAGATCTGGTGGTTGCCCCGGCTCCTCTCTTAAAAACTTCAGTTGATTTTGTCTTCCCTTGTATACCAGCAAGGGATGTGCAATGCAGAGACCTGGCCAGTCTCAGTGGCTCACTCCTGTAATCCCAGCACTTTGGGACATCGAGGCCAACAGATCATTGAGGTCAGGGGTTCAAGACCACCCTGGCCAATGTGGTGAAACCCTGTCTCTACTAAATATACAAAAATTAGGTGGATGTGGTCGTGGGTGCCTGTAATTGCACTACTTGGGAGTCTGAGACAGGAAACGGGAGCCTGAGGCAGGAGAATTGCTTGAACATGGGAGGCGGAGGTTGCAGTGAGCCAAGATCATGCCACTATACTCCAAACTGGGTGACAGAGGGAGACTCTGTCTCAAAAAAAAAAAAAAAAAAAAAAAAAAAAACCCAGAAAGAAAGAAAAAGAAATGAAGTACAGAGAAGAGACCTGGATCTGGAATCCTGGAGTATACGATTTTCACACTAGGAAACCACACAGATACCACATTACCTGTCTGAGTTTCAACTTACTCATCTACAAAATAAAGAAAATATTTTCTATATTAATAGTATTTACGTGGCTCTTCTCAATTATTGAAGACAGATGATACAGCAGGAAAAGACAGCCATGATCTCAGTTCTCCTAGAGCTTAGGCATTAAAGTAACATTTGCATAGGTCATTATTCAATAAGTTCACAGTACAAGTGCAATATGTCAATTGATCAGGAGCAGATACATACACATATA
This sequence comes from Sapajus apella, assembly GCF_009761245.1. Taxonomy (NCBI): domain Eukaryota; kingdom Metazoa; phylum Chordata; class Mammalia; order Primates; family Cebidae; genus Sapajus; species Sapajus apella. Next base: position 7,291,068 of record NW_022436976.1, read on the forward strand.
TACAAATACAAAGACATATATACATATTAGGTATAGTCATATTAAGTATATAATATACACCCTAATCTCAGAATTGGGAGGATAACAGAACTGAAAGGGCTTTGTAATTTTCCAAATCTATATGAAGGCAATATATGAGTAGTGTTATTTTTCTCAGGGAATCTTTTTATGTTATTTCTTTGTTTATATGTTTCACAGAAATTCCTTAGCCCTATTTTCCAGTCCCCATCACTCTATAAACACTTGTTAATATTCCTTGAGGAAAGAGGTCCCTTTAACATGAAAGGAAGTAAAAGACCATACCACTAAACTGTGGCACTGCTTAGTGTGTGATGCTGACGTCACTCCTCTCTCTGAGATAATGCCTTTTGGGTAGACTCATTGGTTCCGCTTATCCCCCTTGTTTTTTCTGAACAATGAATTAGTTCCCACAGATTGCCTGATCCTTTTCAGCCTTAACTAAAAGCTTCTCTTTTCTGTCTACCCAAAGATTCTCACACTATCAAAAGGCATCCATTGTCATTCTTTAACTCTACACCTGTCTCATAGCTCAGTCCCAACCAAGTGTCCCTTGACTGTGACTCAGTCCCATTTTCCAGCATGTTATGTGTCAGCTATTGTTTCTGCCTGGTGTCCCTCTAAAACAGAAGGTATGGCGATTTCAGCAACAGTTATGGTTCATTCCCTGGCTACTGTGAATGTTTATGCTAGTCTTCTTGGGTAAATTATTTTGGAGTTTGAAACTTAATTCTCAGTCACACAACCTACCATTCCAAGAGGTGTCTCTGAAGAGTGAGGTCTTTCTGTTTCTTCTAAGTGAGTACCTAAGAAGCAGTGTCCTGCAGCCACCTTTCAGATGGAACTCTGATGCTCCTTCTCTGCAGAAAAAAAAGAGAACCCTTCACAGAAGAGACTGCCTTTGTATAATCTTGGAAACAAATAATCTATAGATCATCCAGGATCAGAAAAAGATGGAAACTGATGAATTTAAAATTTACATGGTAATGATTAAACATTAGATGTAACAATAAAAATGTAAATAATTTTATAAATATAAAAATATTTATATTTTTATTTAAATACAGAATCATGCTGTCTGGATTATGATGTGATTCGACATATTTGCCTCACTCTTTGGACTTTATATGCTGTTCCTTTCCCTTTTCCCAGATTGTTGACCAACCATTCATAATTTATCTGTTGCTTTGCCCCAGCTTCCTTAACGCCTGACATATAGTAACTACTCCATAAATACTTGTTACATGAAGAAAAGTTTTATCTCTAATGTATGAGTGAGGAAATAGATTTTCTCAAGGTCTCTGTGCAAGTCAATGGTAATATTCAAATCCAGCTCTTTTCGCGTTATACTCCGTATTCCTTCTTTGTTACGCTAAGTTGTCTGGTTGCCATGGTTTCAAATACTGGATAGTGTTTTGCAAGGGGCCTCCTAAGGTTTCTAGAACTTCAGACATTGACAACCAACACTGTAGAGTTATAAACACAATAGTCTGAGCCTATCATATTCATGCTATATCTCTAGCTCTGATTTCGATAGTTGAAACTCAATAAATTTATCTTCAATGAAAGAATAAATGAGGCCGGGCACGGTGGCTCAAGCCTGTAATCCCAGCACTTTGGGAGGCCGAGGCGGGTGGATCACGAGGTCAGGAGATCAAGACCATCCTGGTCAACATGGTGAAACCCCGTCTCTACTAAAAATACAAAAAATTAGCTGGGCATGGTGGTGCGTGCCTGTAATCCCAGCTACTCAGGAGGCTGAGACAGGAGAATTGCCTGAACCCAGGAGGCGGAAGTTGCGGTGAGCCGAGATCGCGCCATTGCACTCCAGCCTGGGTAACATGAGTGAAACTCCATCTCAAAAAAAAAAAAAAAGAATAAATGAATAAATGATGAACAAATGAGAAAAAAGTGTAATGAAGTCTGTGTGACTAATTATGCTTAATTTCAAATTAGTTTTTAATAACAATTAGCCTTGGGAAGAAAAAAGAAGATGACAACTTCAGTTATCACGGTTATGGTAGCCTGTCAGTCTCCAATGCATATATCTTACTAGCAGACCTCTTAGCAAAGAAATCTTTCTCCAAGATAGATTTTGAGCACAGGTACAAATATGCTGTTGATACTTTAAATGATTACATTCTAACCCTAAGCTTTTGGTTTATAACTGATACCCACTCTAGACACCTTGAATTCTGACTGTAACATTGCTTGCACATCACCTCAAGACCTTTGCTCAACCAGCAAATTGAAGTTTTATGTCCCTAGAGTTAAGTTGGAATAAACTGGAAAATAGAGTTTTCTTCACTATTAGTTCTAACCTACATAATCTTTCTGCTCAAGGAATTCACCTCAGTTCAATTATCACATCCAGGAGAAGGTATAAGTCTTATCTATTTGTTCATCATCTAACAATTTCCAATTGGGTCATTGATATCCATCAGCCAGAGCCACTGACCATTCAATCTTATCAAAACCCAAAGGACTATAAAATAATTTGGGTGATAAATTGTGCCTTTTTGTGATCATAATTTATCTTTCCTAGGCTGCTTGAATAATAGTTACTATGGGATTTGGAAAATAGATTGATACTTCTACTAAGGATAGTAATATAATTATTTAATGTCTCAAATAATATTCATGTCACACTTTCACTATGTGTATACCTAACTAGAAGCAGGTATGATAGTAAGATAGACCCATTAGTCAGTGACTAGATTGAGGACATGTCTGGATCTGACATCTTTTTAGTATGAAGAGAAATTAGTCCCTAATAATAAACTCAGTCAACTGGTTTAAAATAAAGCTGGACTTAACCCATAAGTAGATTGCAAGTTCTCTTCCAAACTACGTGGCAGAATTGTTGCAGGTACAAATATGTTTGTATCTTAGCTCCGTTTTTCTAACACTGATTCTCATGTAAAGATCATGAGCTATCACGTGGTCCATCTCTGCTTCAAGATTCACAATATGAGAAAGACTATTTGATAAAGGTATTGTGAAAAATTTAGCAGCAAGCGAAAAAGTAAACAGCAAAGGGACCAAGTGAGATAGAAAAACACTCTCCCCTAACCTCAGAATACAAATTGCTTTCTAAACTCGGAGCATGTTTCTTATCTTCTTTATGTTCTCATATTAGCAGACTATACCACAAAACATCAAACGTAAGAAATGAAAAAATAATCTACCTATTAAAGCATAAAGAGAAACATCTTCCTGTAATCCAGAAAAGCTTCCCTTCAATACAGCACAAAGCTTTAGTTTGTTTGATTCAATTGAACATTGCTTTTATTACGCTAACATTTTTTCTTGAAGTGACCTGTTGGTCTCCATTCAGTAAGTAAGTTTATTGATAATAGCGGCAGAAATTTACAGAATCTCTACATCTACCCAGTATCTAGCATGGTGCTGGGTGCATCCTAGTTGCTCAGTAAATATTGGAATAACTAGTTTATTCTATCTAAGTTTTAAACTACCATGATTGTATGGCAACATAGCATGATAGAAAATAAGCATTCTACTGCTTCTAGATTTACTACTATTCTTTTTTCTTACTCATTGTCTGCCCCGTCTTTCATTTGCACAACTCCCTAGCCATACCCTAAGTTCATCTCAGCGTCACCTTCTCCACAGAAAAGTTTCCTTGATATCCAAAAGTCAAAGCTAGTATGCCAAACTCTGTGCCTCTGTGACTCTCTAATCATCAATCTTTTAACATTTACCAACAAAATAAAAAGCATTTGCTAGAACTCTTCATTCTCCAAGATTGTATATCTGCTAGGTTCAGAGTTGTACCATTTTTCATATTGAAATTGAATTTCAAATAAATTGTAATGTTAAAAGTAGATTTTTAATAAGAGTTGATAAAGAAAAGGAGGTAATAGGCATTAATTTTAATTTATTAAATACATTATGTTGTAAGTATTCTTTACCTCTTTTCGTTTTTAAACTTTAAAAATTACATCTTTACTCTAAATATAAAATTTACTCCTACAACTTCAATATTCATATAAAATTGGTAAATTAGCAAAAATATCTTTAAAGGCATTATCTTATTCAATGTAGAAATTTAGTTAAAAATCAGAAGACTAAAACCTTCAATGTGTACCATGTCAATCAGTGACAAGCTTGTTAAAACAAATTTCTGAAGAGATCCTTAAGGAGAGAAGATTTTCTGATAGCGTTTTATTATAACTTTTGATTTAGTTATTTAAAGTTTAATGTTCTTTAATACAAACCTCTTTGTAACTACATTTTTAATGGCATTCTTCCATGAACAGGACAATTTTACATTCTGAATGGCTGTTAATTTTCTACACTTTTTCAGAACTTGACAATAAGAAGGGGTGTGTGTGTGTAAAATTTAATGATATTTAGTTTCCCTTTTAGTGTTTCCTAAAACATTTTGAATGGCTTATAACTTTATAAATAATTATCTTCATTTCAGTATTTCACTAAAAATCCTAAGGTTATATGGGTTTAGATTTATTTTTTTCATCTTGGGCTCTGATTATGTATTCTCAGGACTTTCAATGTCATTGTTATGAGCTTCACCTCCATGTTGAAGTTTACTCAAATTCTCTTTAATGCATGGAGATTCCTGGCAGCTTGTATGTGTATGTATAAAAGATAGGTCAAATCTCCATGGGAGAACATTCAAAATAGGAACAAATGTATTGCTGCTTACTTTATACATTAAACATTTTTCTCCAAATATTTCAAGAATGAGAGTTTTAAAAAATTAATATCCTGAGTATTTAAAAGTAATGATCTTTAGTTACTATTAATTTTTCATATTATGGCAATTTAACATTCTTGGAGATCTGGATCCTTTATAAATTCCCTTCTGTCCTTCTATGAAACCCTTTCTCTTATGAAATCTTATGAAATGCTTTTCTCTGAATGTACATTAATTTACACACCAGGATTGAGCTTCAACTAAAAGTCAAATGTTTTAAGTTAATAAAATTCTCAACAAATCATATCTCCCTTTATAAAATTTAAATTAACAGAGATAAAAGGAATGTTTTTCAGAAAAAAAATGTGAAAACCTAAGTTGTTTTAAATAGGACTGTATGAGGATGGAGGCTGTTAAAAACTGGAAAATTTACATTAATTATAAGCGACCTTCAATACAAACATCTGGAGTTACTGGATAGATTTGTTAAGGAATGTTGACTTTGCACCTGGGCATGAGTGTTTTCACTTCTGTGAATCATTATGGTTAATGTTGCCTCTAGATCCTTTGCTCATAGATTACTGCACATTAATGACACCATTCAAATGCCATCCCTAGTTGGAATGATGCACCACTCTAACCCATTATTCATGGTTTGCTAGGTGCTTCTCCATCAATCTCTGAACCTGTTTGGATGCTGTTGAATCCACTTTCCTTATGACAGATTTCTTACTTTAAGACTCAAGAATATAATGGCCCAGAATTTTCCCTTGCCATCTTTAAAATCAATAACCTTAAAACAATCTTACTGCTCCCTTCTGAACTTGGGGCCAAATCCACATTCCTGCTATAGTCAAGCAGTCACATAACGCAGTCTCTCTCTCTCTCTCTCTCTCTCTCTCTCTCTCTCTCTCTCTCTCT
>NW_022436976.1:7296694-7318684 GCF_009761245.1 Sapajus apella
TCTCTCTCTCTCTCTCTCTCTCTCTCTCTCTCTCTCTCTCTCTCTCTCTCACACACACACACACACACACACACACACACAAAGACAAACACACACACACAGGATAATTTCTAGCCACAGATTGTTCTTATGTGGAACATGGGATATCAGTCAAGTAACTGATAGGTGGAAAAACCTGACCTTCTGGCTGTTTGTTTTATGAGCATTGAAATATCATTAAAAGTATGTTTCTTTGGACAGCAATAAATTTTCATTTTAAATTATATTATTCACAGCATTTCAAAGTTGAGAGAATATGGAACTCTCAAGGCTACAAAGAAATAGATATTTAAGGAGCCCCTGGAGACTCATAGATGATAGTTTACACTTACTTAGACTCTGTCTAAGCAACATTCCATATAAGTAAATTGGAAGGTTGGAGCAAGATAGCTAAAATATCACATCTCCACCTTGCTTCATAAATTTCTACTTCTTGCTTTTCCTTTTGTTTCTTCATAGTGCCTGTTATTACCTGAAATAGTATTGATGTATTTGCTTATTCATTTGTTCACTCTCTCTATGCACTAAAATGAAAACCTTGCGACAGCAGATTTGTCCTGTTTGTTCACCACTCAATTTGGTTCTAAAATCAGACCTGGTACATTATATGTGCTCAGGTAATATTGTTGCAGTGAATGAAGGAATGAACATAAAAGAGAAAAGAGTCATATTCAAAAGAATATGGTTGATTTTATTTTATAGTGATGGAAAAGTTGCATTGTGAATATAATCCTTCCTTATAACATGTAATTGATAAATGAAGACTAAATCTCTCAAGAAATACGACTCTGTGTTCACTAAAAGCAAATTTGTATTTGTTATCTAGTAAACAAAATTAAGTAGGGCCAGAAGAACTTAACTATTAAGACAGAGGCAGTTGTGCTGTGCTAAAGAATGGAATTGTCACCAGACACGGTGACTTATACCTGTAATACCAGCACTTTGGGAGCCCAAGGTGGGCGGATCACCTGGGGTCAGGAGTTTGAGACCAGCCTGACCAACATAGTAAAACACTATCTCTACTAAAAATACAAAACAAAACCAAAAAAAAGTAGCTGGGTCTGGTGGCTCATGCCTGTGATCCCAGTTACTCAGGAGGCTGAGGAAGCAGAATCACTTGAACCTGGCAGGCAGAAGTTGTGGTGAGCTGAGATCATGCCATTGTACTCCAGTCTGGGAAACAAGAGTGAAACTCTGTCTCAAAAAAAAAAAAATAAATAAATAAATAAATAAAGAAAACAAAACAACAACAACAAGAGAATGGAATTGTCACTAATATTCTTGAAGACACCTTTAAAAATCAGAGACATGAGTATAGAGCTTATTGGTAATATAGGGTACACTATAATAGAAAAAGCATCAGACTCAAGAGTTCGATCTCAATAAATAAGTGCTCAATATATGTTGGCAATTAGTTTTAATATATTGTAATTTTATTATACTCTGTAGCCGTATGTATGTATTTATATATGTACTATGTATAATAGTTAAGAGGATCAGCCAGATTTGGTTTCAAGTCCTAGCTCTGTCACATACCAGCTAGTGACCACAAGAAGATTCTTAACCTATCTGGGCCTATTGTTCTCATTTATTTCCTTGGCTTGTGGTAAGTACCAGACACATAATGTATACAGCTACTTTACCCACGTCTGGCAAGATAAATAGTGATGATAATGATTATAATGGCAATATTGGTTTATTTAAATTATAGTAATGTAAATGGAACAAACTACAGTTTTACCATACTAAACAAAATTATCTTTCGAGGTAGAAATAGAATTTATAAGGAAGACCTTCCTTTTCCCTTGATATTATATTATTTCTTCCTAATCCTTTGATATTATAATTCTACAAGAGCAAATGATGTGACTCTAGATGTTACTTAGAATTATTGTAGATAAAAGACAAAACAGAAAAATAAGAATATATATCCACTGTTTTATGAACAAAACACACAAATGGCTAAAAGATATTTGAAGATCAAAAATATTTTAAAAGTAACTGAAAGATGGTATTTTCAAAAATATCTCACATAAAAATGCTCTGCCTCCAGGTCTTAAAAAATATATTTGGCTATTTCTCCATTTGAAGTTTTTTTAAAGGCTCAAGTACAGACTGTTGAGTTTACTAATAGGCCTTGTTTTCTCCTTGTTCTTTCTGAGCACTGACTTTTTTTTCTCTGATTCGTGAAGTTTTGTTTTGCAATTTTATACCTTGTAAACAGACATACACAGGCACTATATTATTTTAAATATTCGCTGGGCTGTATCACAATTTCATCAGATGCTTTTTCTAGTAATAATAATAAAATATATCTAATAAGGCATATATTAGTAGCCCTGTGTATAAAGTAGCCTAGCTTAAAAGGAGACACATGCAGCTGTCAGAACTTAAAATATACAGAACAAAACAGAAATTTACCTCCCAAAATGGCAAGACTTTTCTATGCCTCTTTGGATATACGACTGGAAGGTGAAGAACAAAGTTTCTGAAATAAGTAAATTTTCCCTTTGCTGTTCTTTACATTTCTGTATTTTGTTAATATTACTTGTCTCCAGTGCCCAAAGACTGAACTAAGTCTCCTATTGACCAATGATCACTCCCAATATAAATCTTCAGCAGCCCTGCCTTCTCTGAATAGTCCTCAGACTCCAAGAGTCTATGTATACCACATACGTGCCCTGCATCCCATGATCTTACACAATTATTGCTACCTAACTATCAATTACTGTAAGCACTGTTGTTCATATCAGAGGTTAGCAATTTACAGTCTGATGGCCAAATCCAGACCATCATATGTTTATGCAAGAAAAATGTCATTGGAACACAGCCACACCCATTGAGTTATTCTTCTGTGGCTTCCTTCATGATATAATGGCTAAGGTGAGTAGATGCCCTGGAAACTATGTGGTCCACAGAGCATAAACCATTTGCTATCTGGCCCTTTACAGAAAAAGCTTGCTGACCCCACATCATAATTGCACCTGAGTTACTCAGGCTGCATTCTATAATTGCAGTTTCAGTTTCTGCCTTCCAGTCAGCCTCAAGATCTGGTCCTAATTATCACAGCTTTGGAACCCTTACCCCATCTTCTCTGACTTCTTGATTGTCCCTTGGATGTATGCTCTGAAACAGTGCCTCTACAAACCACTTTGGATCCTGTCTAACCCATTTTGGCTCCTTTCTTTGACTGCAATGTACACCCCTTAGACTACAAATACTTCCAACCACATGGATGTCACCCAAGCCTTACCCAGTTTGGCTTTTGCTTCTCAGCATTAACCTATATGTCTGCTATTCCTTTTGGATTCACTTGTTCCTCCAGATAAGGCCTCTGGCAAATATAATAGATGTTAATGAATTCACTTTGTAACTTAATATATCAAAGTGTAGAGAAACATTCCCCTGCCTGATCTTCTCTCTCTCTTTCTCTCTCTCTCTCCATATATATATATATATATATATATATATATATATACACACACATACACATATATATACACACACATACACATATATATGTATACATATACATATATACACATATATATGTATACATATATATGTATATATATGTATTCTTTTTTCTTGAAACAGTAGCTATTCTTTAAGCAGTTGAGTTTCCTTCCCAAAGCAGAAAAATGACAAATTACTTTTTTATTAGAATTCCTCCTGAAAGAGTCTATTTAAAGATTTTCAGGGAGTTTGAGCTACAAAGGAGTTGTCTTCTAAGTTTACCAGTTCCTCCCTCATTCATCATGGTGTTCATGCTATTACCATATTTCCACAAATCATTGTATACATATATTACAGCTAAAGAGAAACAGACTAAGGCTTGTATGTGGGAAGCTGCTCTTCATAGAGTCAGTCATTTTGGTTAGGTTTAGGGTTTGTTTTTTGATTTAAAATTATATATTTTAGGGCAAACTCATCTTAGTTTACTATATACATTATTACCTGCAGTAAAAGACTATATGTTTGAATTTCACAAGTCTCTATGAGCTATAATCTGTCTCTCCCATTCTTGAATTGCTTGATAGGGGTTCCAAACTCAGCCCGAATTTCTCACAGAAGGACAGGTTTTAGATGTGCAAAAGCCCAGGAGTGTTACTTAGGCTAATAAATGGTTATCGTGATCTACAAATACAACCCTGATTAATGAATTTTCTAATAGCTATTCCCTGATCCCTCTCTTTAGATGTGACATTTACACCCAGATAACAACTTACTTAAAAGTTTTACCAAAACTTAGAGGAACTAAAGATAGGGCAGGAAAGGACTTTCATTTTAGCATTTATCTTTTTTGAGTGTTATTGCCAGTTCTAAAATGGCTACTCTGTTTGCCTACAGAGTCCCTGCTCTAACAGTATCTCATTCATTATTTATGACACACATTTGGATACTTTGAGTATGGAAGACGCTGCAGAAAACTAATTCTCCTCTCCTTATTTTGTTAATCCTGGATTAAAATTAATGAATTTTATGGCAGAAAGAAAATGAAATAATTCATAAAGCTAATATGGCAAATACAATGGAATTCAGAAAATTAAATTTTAATACATTTCACTTTGTAGCTTCTTGGTTGAGTATGATGTGATGTCTGCTTTTATTGTTTTATTTCTATAAAGCTTGTGATAAAAATCGTTACAGTATATGGTCTGTCTTCAGCTAACCTAGCAATGGTAAAGCTATCCGGAAATGAAATATGAATTTAGCCACAACGGTGAATCAAACTGCCTCAAGTAATCATATATACCCTTTATTCCTGTAATATCTGTGTTCTGCACATTCCTATCTGACAACTTTGTCTTCAAGTTATTAGAATTGGTGATTATTTTACAGCATTAGAGCAATAAGAAGAAAATCTAAGCATATAAAGTCTTGATTAAATCAATAGTTAGAGCAAATATTTTTAAATATAAATAGTAAACATATATGTGCAAAAACCCAAATAGATATTTCACCTAGAATAATTATTTCCATAACGCATTTTGGGAAATGTTTTTAATACCCGTATGGCTTAGGGCAAAGTAGCTTCATCACTTTAGCCATCTTTTTTTTGTTTGTTTTTTTCTTTTTTTTGTCATCTGTAACATGGGGGATAGCTGAGAAGGGGGCTGCTATTAGAATATATAACACCACTGGTCACTGGTTTGGAATAATTAGACAAGGCATATCTCTTTGGATAAATAAAATACCTGAGAGCATCACATGATTAAAACTGGAAGAAGACATTTCTTATGTTGGATGGACACAGCTCATCAGAAGAGAAGGATTGGCCAACAGAGTGGAAATTTGACTTTATCATCTACTTTCCCCTTTAGCTAGATATTCTGCAATGAACAATCTGCAGAAATGTGTGTGGCTGTTAGCCTGGAAGAGAGCTAGAGTGGTAGATGGCCTCTAATTTCTTCCATCTCACCCATCATTGGCTCTTTCTTGTGTAATGAACAATCTGCAGAAATGCGTGTGGCTGTTAGCCTGGAAGAGAGCTAGAGAGGTAGACAGCCTCGAATTTCTTCCATCTCACCCATCATTGATCCTTTCTTGTGCAATGATGGCCTCTAATTTCTTCCATCTCAACCACCATTGGTTCTTTCTATAATATGAAAGTATAATGTTCTGAACAAGAGAGGTTATGATAAGACCAGATGTGGAAATACGCTTACATTTCTGTGCACTGCATTATGTACATTCACAGCATGGAGTACGTGTGTGCACATGGTCTAAAAGACTAGACTAGAAGTTTCTAAAATTTTGAACAGTAAGTTTTTACAATTTTGAACAGTAAGAAGGAAGAGATCAGCTGGAGAAAGCCAGATTGCTTCCTAGTAGGAGCCTAGAACTCAACATTTGCCTTGATGAGTTCACTACTGCCCAGTAACCAGTGAACAAAAGTATCCACTCTCTTACCGAGCTGACATTTATAGAACACCCCACTCAACAAGAGCAGACTATATATTTTTTTTCCAGTACACACATAACATTTACCAAGATTGACCATAGCCTGGACCAAAAAATAAGTCTTAATACGTTTTAAAACATTCAAGTCATTCAAATTATGTTCTGTGCTACAATGGAATAACATTCAAATAAAACATAAAAATATTTCTGATAAATCACCCAAATTTTGTAAATTCAGTAACTTCTAAATAACTGTGGGTCAAAGAAGTGAAAAGGAAATTAAACATTTATTTTGTTTGGATGAAAATGGAAAACCAACATAGCAACATTTATGGAATGCCACTAAAATGATGTTTAGGGAAATTTTATATTCCTAATTTTTTCTTTTTTGTTTTTGAAACAGGGTCTCACTCTAATGCCCAATCTGGAGGTCAGTGATCATTGCTTATTGCAGCCTCAAATTTCTTGATTCTAGGAATCTTTCCAACTCAGCCACTCAGTTAGCTGTAACTATAGGTGTGCCCTACCAAGAAAATAAAAACCTTATTTTTAAATTTTTTGTATAGAAAGAGTCTTGCTATGTTCCCAAGGTTCATCTCCAACTTCTGCCTCAAGCTATCTTCTTACCTCGGCCTCTCAAAGTGCTAGTATTACAGGAATGAGCCGTCATGCCTGTCCTATATCCTAAATTCTAATAATAGGAAAGAATTATATCAAATCAATTATTTCAGCTTTTACTTAAAAAAAGAAACTAGAGACAGAAGAGCAAATTAAATTCAAAGTGAGTAGAAAAAAAGAAAATAAAGGATAGTCTATAAATCAATTAAGTTAAAAAAAAAAAAAAAAAAAACAGAGTGAAACAATAGAAAAAAATTAACGAAACCAAAACCTGGCTCTTGAAAATCAATAAAATGGATAGACTTTAGCTGGAGTTATCAAGAAAAAAATACAAGAAAGAAAATATTAAAATAGGAATGTGAGAAGTGATATCATTACAGAATCTATAGATATTAGGATAATAAGAAATATTTTGAACAAGCTTATTGCCACAAATGACACCTTATATGAAATAGTTTTATTCCTTGAAAGAAACAAATGACTTAAGTTCACTCAAGAAGAAAAAGATAACCTAAAAGCCCTATATCTCTTTAAAAAATGGAGTTAGTTGTTCAACATCATCCCATGTTGACTGCAAGTAAGTATTTACCTTGGTAACTTGACTGTTGCCCAGGGGTCTGATGTCAGCAAGTTAAGAAAATTGATCCCACCACTGCCCAAATGTTGAGAATGTCAATCTACATTAAACAGTCTCATTTTCCAAGTGAAGGAAATCACAAATCACGTTTTTTAGCATAAGCTACAAACTTAGCCAAATGGATAGATTTCTTGATGAGAACGAAATCAGAAAAAGTGATTTTAGAGTCCAAATTATGTCTCCTTCTTCTCAAGAGTAGAATGGTTGCCAGCAAGGCACAAAAGTCATGTTGGTCTGGCAAGCTAGCTTTTCCCAGGAAGATAATTGCCTGGACACTGAAAACATTGCCTTGTGTTTCTTTTTCTATGCTTCTAAGATTTATGAATAGCTTTTCTGGTAATCATCTTTCTCTAGATATATTTGCATCTTTCTTCAAATATATTTGCATTATAACAGGTTAAGGTGAAGTTTCTCAGTCTGGGCTCTATTGCTTTCTTGGACTGGATATTTATTTGCCATGGGGGCTTCTTGTGCATTATAGAGTATTTACTAGCATCTCTGACCTCTAATAGATGCCAGTAACTGCCATAGGTTGTGAGAACCACAAATGTCTCCAGACATTGCCAAAAGTTAGGTTGGGGCAAAAATCAATTTCTTTTAGGAACTACTGAGCTAGGCTCAAGTATTGTCGACATAGGTACCTTCAGGATAGCTCTCTCTGTTAATCGTATATTACATGTTGATTTCAGCATTCACATCTCAGAATAATTTTTCTTATTACCTTATCCTTGTCTTCCATTTCTCTATGAGTAAAAATTTTTCTGCATGACGAGTACTAGTAAACTGTATATAAAGGGGATTTTAATCAGAGAGAACAGGTGAGTAAAGGGATATGGAAACAATGTATTTGCAGAAAAAGCCACACAGATTAGGGAGCGTATATGACAGTCTTAAACTCTCCTTAATTAAAATATTAGCCTCATTTATTCTATTAATAAATAATAATAATCAATGTTCTAAATTTAGAATATTTCATGAAAAATGCTGAGAGTTACATATTTATTGTGTCTTGGGGCTTGTGAACTCTAATGAGATACGTACTATATTTACTTGTATTTCATACATGAGAAAACTGAAGCAACTTAGCCAAACACACAACAAATAGAAGAACTAGTTAACAAACTCATTTTTTCTTTGTCTGTAATCTGAGATCTAGACATTGTGCTCTACTACATGGGTAGACAAAGAAAAATGAGAAAATCTTCTAGGAAGTTCCCAGTTTAGGAGATCCTCAATAATACAGTTTCATCTTTACATATTGTTTTATCATTTTAGAGTATCTATCCATTAAGTATCAACTGATATAAATATTACAATATTACTCTGTATTTTTAATTACAATGACTTAAAACGACTCTGTAGTTTTAATTTTCTAAGCATTAACCAAAACATGTCCTCCGAAACTGACATTTGGAAATTTTTGTTTTAAAACCTTGTTTCTTAACTTTGTTTCCTATCATATCTGTGAAAATGAGACGTAAATAATGAGGGAAACTGTAGCATCTCTATGGTTCAAAGACTGGCTACAATCAGCTGCCTCCAGTTTAGAGGCATTAGCCAAGATGACTTAGAATATTATTTGAGAAAGCCTTCGGGGAATGTTCTAGTTAGACTGGCATGTAATGGCAGTAAAATAGCAATGTGTAGGGAGCGCTAGCAAAATGTTTATAAAGGGCATTTCAATCAGAGAAATCAAGGTGAGCAAAACAATATAATTTGCTATTATTTTGTTATTGTTATTAAAGATGGTTTTCTATTATTTTTGTTTTTAAAGGTAGATGATTTTCTATCATTTTGTTACTGCTGTTAAAGGTAAAATATCTTTGTATTATTCCTTTGCATTATTTGAGACAGGTAGATGGAAACGGAAACCCGTCCCACATTTTAAAATTCACATTGATGTGGATATGTTTTTATCACCTTAAGCAACTGCTGTTTATAATTTAACCACATAAGAGAATCAAGGAATAACTTCCAGCTAAAACAAGTATAGCTCAGGTCCTCTGTCCAATAGGAGGAGATAAGGAAAAGACTGTCCATATACTCAAAAGATTTTTTGATTGGTAGACCTCTTTCAAACATTTGGATTTACATCCTAATTTATGTGCAGGGTTCGAGAATTTAGTGCCAGCCACTGCAAAGCATAGTGCCAGCTGGAAGTTCTGGTAAATAGGAGGTAATTTTTTTTTTCTTTTTTTGAGACGGAGTTTCACTTTTGTTACCCAGCCTGGAGTGCAATGGCGCAATCTTGGCTCACCGCAACCTCCGCCTCCTGGGTTCAGGCAATTCTCCTGTCTCAGTCTCCTGAGTAGCTGGGATTACAGGCACGCGCCACCATGCCCAGCTAATTTTTTGTATTTTTAGTAGAGACGGGGTTTCACCATGTTGACCAGGATGGTCTCCATCTCCTGACCTCGTGATCCACCCGCCTCGGCCTCCCAAAGTGCTGGGATTACAGGCTTGAGCCACCACGCCCAGCCCCTGGAAGTAATTTTTAAAAACAAAGATCACATCATTTGTTAAAAAAAAAAAAAACCATATATTTTGGGAATAAACTTAGTCTATATTATACACACACATGCACACATGCATAGATACATATTATGTATGTACACACATATGTTTGTATATAAATAATTATTTTATACTTTATCTCTAAAAATGTTTGACGATGTTATGAAAGGAATTATTTCAGACTGGGGAAACTGATGGCTGTGGGCAGGTACACACAATGGTCATGTCTACAAGATCCTTTAGAGAAGACCGACCTCTTTAATTGAATCATACTTCTGTAATAATTTTCACTTATTTGGCATTTTAAAGTTCTCCTTTACCTGAGGTTGATACTTGTAATATGGCTTTAAAAGAGCCTAAGTTAAGACCCTTTTTCTCCAACCGCACCCCCCAGTGTTTTGTATATAAAAACTACCTGGGATATCTATTTCAAGTATTGGTTCTTGAGTCTTATTTCTGAGGATTCTAATAAGTAATAAGCAGGTGTAGGATGAAGCTCAGAAATCTGCCTTTTATAAGCCATGCCCAAATTGATGAGTTGGTCCCAGACTACAATTTAAGAAATATCTGTAAAGAAACACCAACAATATGGCATTAAAATGTCTAAAATTTCAAATCTTTAGGAAGTAATAATTACCTCAGCCATAAAGGAGGAAAATACTTAATATTTCTAATGATGAATTTTTAATAAAAGAGAACTTATTCTGAAGACCTTAGGTTTGGGAAACATTTCTTGTGGCTAATGTCAGATCTAGAATCTCCCCTGTAGTGGCATTTAAGACAAATTCAGCCACCAGATGGAAGACTCAACCAACAGATCAAAAGCAAGTGTCCATCATGAAATTACAACACATTCAGTGGTAATTTATTATCTTTCTAAATAGCATAGTAAGATCAGTCAAGTCAGTCAGAACTGTAATTTTAACCTCCCCATCTGAAATTCTTTCTTCCCCATACTGCTTCAATAACAACAAATGTCTCTGAAATTATTGGAATGAAGTTTAGACAGGACACATTTACTTCCTCCTCTCTTTTCGAAACACACCACTTTTGAGTCAATCAACTATCTATTGTCTTGCTGTTTTTGATGTTTGTCTAAAAAATCTGGATAAAAGAAGTCACATTGCACGGTTTGTTTGTAAAAGTGGAGTATTTTTTAAATGGAATGTGTTTGTGATAAAAACTTTCCTTCAGCACTTGATCATTTTAAGACATTTTAACTGAGCAGGAAACAGCTCCAGTGCAATCAGCCATTTAAGAGAACACAAGAGGATTATATACTTCTGTAATAGGTTTCTACACAATGCAAAATCTCCCAAAACAATTTACAACAGCCTAAAATAAATTATCCCTGAAAGAAATTATGAGGCTGATGAGGCAGCACAACATAGTGGTTTAGGGTGCAGATTCTATATCTGAGCTGCTCAGATGGAATTCTTGCCCTCCCTGGACTGTGACCTTGGTCAAAGTACTCAACCTCCATGTAATGGATAGAATTAGTACCTATTTATTAGGTTGTTAGGAGGATTACATGATTAAATATATATTAAAGGGCTTAAAACAATGGCTGGTACATGGCAAGCACAATTTTATTTCTTGAACTACACTTACATGGTGCTACGTGCAATGGATGAGGAAAGATATGAGATGATGGCCGAGGGAAAAATGATGACATGTTAAATATAACTAAATGTATTAAACATTGATCCACCAAACAATGATGATGTCACAGCAAGTTCCAAATGGAAAGAGAGAAATGTTTCAGTATTTAGACTGTCTGACTCCAAAAAACTAGTATTTTGGCTGAGACAAAAATGCATGAATAATTTCAGAGTAAATACAAAATTTAAATATTTAATCAGACCTTTAAAAAAGTTGAAGGAAATCAAATGGCGTTTAATTAAAGACAAATGGAGTAATTTTAAGTGCCCCGCTAACACAGCAGAGCAACTGTCTCTGTCACACATTTAGTTCTATGCCTGCTGTTCTCTGGAAGACCTGCCAGTTGAAACTGAGTAAGGCTCAGATCCCATCAAATAGCATATAGCAGGTCCAATGTCAACGAGTACATGGCACCTATTCCTGAGACAACACACTGACAAGCTCCGTGTCATTTAACACAGTTCATGGGAGGAGTGAATAAAGAGGATACCTATCAGGAGCCATCAGACTATGTGGTCAAGAGGCAAGCAAGAGTGAAGAGGGAAGCAGGTCAGTGATGTTTCCCACCTTCAGCAGAACGTATTTAAAATAGGTTTGCCTATGGTTATTGCTAACGAGAGAGATCTGGGACAGGTTGAATAAGACATGCTTCTCTCCCTGAGCTTGATATAATAGCACAGATGGTTCATTTGAAGAGGTGGGGGGAAAACCCAGAGCACACAGTTTTATCAAGTTCAATTGACTTCCCTCCTGAATCTGCAAAATTTGGTTTGAAACCTTGTGAGACCCAAGTTTCTTGTGAGAGTTCTGGGGTTTCAGATTTCATTCAAGTGGAAAATGAACAGGTTTTCTCTCAGCAGCATATTGCTTCGGCTCTAGGTAAATCAGGGCCATCTGGGGTTGAAGGTCCACCAACCGCCAATCCCAGCAACACATCTCAGCTCCAAACACCGCCTTCCTACAGACAATCACTTTCTCCAGTTTTCTATGCTGTAAATTCCAAGGAAAATCTGCCTCCTCAATAATGAAGGTCTTGTTCCCTGTATTTACTAGAAATGCGTTCATATCGCTTGTTCTACATTGACAAACATTAACCCCTTCCATTCTTTAAGAAGTGCCTGTTGTGGAGGGATGGGGAAAGGAGAAGTGCAGTCCATGGGAGAGACATAGGAAGGCCATGATTGTCACAATGAGGAAGATTTCTCCATTAAACAGCTTAGAATAAATGATATCCAATGCGACAAATAAAACACTGTCCTGAGTCAATGTTCAGTGGGAAGTACTTAAAAGTAATACTTCTCTTTTAATAGTGATTGTAATATTCTTCTTTCTTTTTTTGTATTTTGTTATGGACATGAGAAGCCCACCACTGTGCAATGATTCACCTGGGTGCAGAGAAGTAGGCTGAGGGGAAGGAAAGAGGGATGTGAAGGAATGTTGGAAAATGGTACTCTTGGGCAAATGAGCATTCCATGTCAAGTCCATGAGTAATCATATTTCATGTCTAGTGATTTCTGTCTAACAGCCTACTTTTGGTTCCATTTCTTTTCAGGGCACACAGTAAAAACTAAGGCCTTGAATAAAATTTCATTTTCTTTTACTAAAAAAACTGATTTGAAGACAAGCAGCATCTGATCATTAATGTTGTTTTAATAGAATTGTTCATACTAGCTATCTTTTAGCAGTTTAATGAAGTAGGTTTACCTGGATTGGTGTTTGGTACTCCATGGCCAGAGCTGGAAAAATTAGGCTTGCTGAGATTCAGGGTTACTTGTTACTATTACTTCCAAGGTGCTTTTTAATAAATTAACTCTGGATAGTGTTTATTTTGGAAGAACAAATGATGCATCATATTTCATTTTTCTTTTTCTTTTTTTTTGAGATGGAGTTTTACTCTTGTTCCCAGTTTTTGTTTGTTTGTTTGTTTGTTTTTTGATACAAATGTTTTTATTTGCCACTTAAACCATGGTTTCCCTGTGCTACCCTGATAGTGTGCGGGTGGAACCATGGTTTACAGTAGTAGCAGATAGATTAGCAGCAGGAATGGTGAAATGCTGCATCAAGTGTCTGTCGCTTGGCTCACAGGGGAATATCATGCAGCCTAGGAATAGTATTAGATTAGTGTTCCCAGGCTGGAGTGCAATGGCAAGACCTTGGCTCATTGCAGCCTCTACCTCCTGGTTTCAAATGATTCTCCTGCCTCAGCATCCCGAATAGCTGAGGTTACAGGCATGTGCCACCCTGCTCAGCTAATTTTTTATTTTTAGTAGAGATGGGGTTTCACCATGTTGTTCAGGCTGATCTTGAACTCCTAACCTCAGGTGATGCACTCACCTTGGCCTCCCAAAGTTCTGGGATTACAGGTGTGAGCCACTGCACTTGGCCCATATTTCACTTTTCCAAGTCTTGAACTTACTTTTTGAGACAAAATATTATTGTGAAAAACTATGCCCAGAAACTGGGGGTTAGTTAGTTAGTTCTATTCACAGTTTATTGAACATATAGAATGACATATCATTAAAAAATAATTATCTACACATTTCAACCAATTCTAAGGATGCAAAAATTATTTTTAATGTGCGTTTTGACAAGGCTGTATCTTCTGGTACACTGATGTAAAACACTAAAATGTCACTTCTATTTTTTATCAATGAGGTTATGGGAGAAGAACCGAACAGTAAAAGGGTAAGAGATGTCATGAATTGTAGGTTTAAAGAATAGTGGATGGGTTAATTAAGTATCTGTGAAAGGTTTTATTTTGTTTATTTGCCTTTAGAATATTAAAATATTTTAACCATTTCATTACAAAGCTTTGGCCTGGTAGACTATCTTAGAAGTCAAAATATATTGAATCATTTAAATATTCTTCACCTTGGACAAATAATATATGATAGGTTTTCCGAAGAAAACCAACTTTTCTCAGTACATTTGATGAGGCTTTTAATGGACAATGTAAACTGTTTAATTAGAGTTGCTTGTCACAGTCTTGTGTTTAAAATAGGTCATATAAAAATTTTACTCTTGTATTTTTATATAGATGGGCTGGAAGGAAGTCATTTTGGACCAGAGCCAACCCACAACACAATGCAGAGCTATTGCTTTTTTTGATAAAGGTAAGAATTGCACATTACAAAGATCAAAATCTTTTTTTTTCCTTTGCCAAAGGTCAAATGGTGTTATATTTATATTGTCCCTTTAAAACTGCGATTAAACATTTTTATTTGTACTGTCTTTAGCTGTTACTCAACATCTGGGTAAAATGTCAGAATCACTTTTCATCTTTGTTAGATGCTTTTGTTCCTACTCAGCAGCTGGGGCGAGAGTCACACTAAGGAAACGAGGTAGACTCCTGCCTTACTGTGTCGGCTGCTACAAAGGAAGGAGAGCAAGGTGTGCTAAGGGCAGAAAGTCTTTGTTCTGAAGCCCTCCTTGATGCAGTTTGACCTAAACAAGTTCAATCTCACAGCATGTTCTGAAAACTGATTGAATAGCAGTTACTCTTACAAATTAAGGTAATAGCAAGAACACGTTTAATACTTTAGACTGGTGATTTTAATGGCTCAGGCTTTCATTATGACTCAACAACATGCTGGTAGATTTTTTTTTCAATGTTAGAAAGCAAGACCAGGATATAAGAAGTTTAGGTATAGCAATCAACAGAGACACAGCAAAACTGCAGTTGAGCGTTGTGTTTATGCACTTGTGTCTGACTCACTGATGACCAGTGGACAACTTGGTTCTCATTGCGTGGTGTTTCTTCCATGAAAACAATAGCCTTGGCATAAAAAATGGTGTCTCTTGAGTGAGTCATGAGTGTTCTTTTATGTTTGTTTGTTTTGAGATGGAGTTTCACTCTCGTTGCCCAGGCTGCAGTACAATGGTGCAATATTGGCTCACTACAACCTCCGCCTCCCAGGTTCAAGCAATTCTCCTGCCTCAGCCTCCCAAGTAACTGTGATTACCACCCCCAGCTATTTTTTTTTTTTTTTTGTATTTAGTAGAGATGGGATTTCACCATGTTAGTCAGGCTGGTCTCGAACTCCTGACCTCAGGCGATCCACCTGTCTTGGCCTCCCAAAGTGTTGGAATTACAGGCGTAAGCCACTGCATCCGGCCAAGTGTACTTTAATTAATGCTCCAAGGGTAGTTTAATATATTTAAAAACAAGATTTTGAAAAATTGCAAGGTAATATAATAATGGGTGTTAATTGGCCAGGCTGAATTATGAAATTCTAATTTTACATTAGCAGTTTTCCTCAGTGCCTTATGCTAATGCTAATGGATAAATATATGAGATATCCTCTTGTACTTAGGCTGATCCTGGAAGGGACTGAGATGAGCAAATTACTCCCTTCGTGTACAATGTTCAACCATGTGAAATAATTTTCTATTTCCAGTCCTCCTGAGTCCCCTTCACAGTACCAAAAGAAATAATTCCTCTAAATTGTTCCGCAGTGGCCCAGAACAGTGAAATCTTCATAAAGATAGAGCTTCTATAAACTTAAAATCAAATGTGGCAGATCTAAATGTTCAAAGTTAAAACTTGGTGTTGAAGGTGTCAAATAAAAATAGTCAGTTAAGAAATATTTACATTGCTGAAAAGGCCTTAATGTTTCACTGCTGTTTTCCACTTGGAACAAGACTTGGTAATAGTTGAGTCTTTTGAACAAAAAGAGGATAACTATTTTATACTACTATTTACCTTCTAAGTCTCAGACGAAAGCCTGAGTAAAGTCACTTCTAAACTCTCCTTGAGAGGAACCAGGCAATCATGGCAGAGACTGAAAGTTAAAGTGAGAAAGTGTCCCTTGAAAACACAACTAAATGGTTTATCCTATGACGGTTCAATATACTCTTCTTAGAATCTATGGATATGCTTATTTTCCTTTAAGAAACTATGAAATAACAAGAACATTTTCCTGCCATTTTTCTTTTTTCCCTGAATCATGATACATTTTATCCTACAGAAATTACATTTTAGCCAAAGTAGGACAAATTATCTTTCTCAAGTTGGTCCTAAAACAGAATCCAGCATCCTAACTTATTTATACGTTCATAAACTGTTTCCAACTTTTTTCCTATTACCATAGGTAGGAATATTTAAAATCTCAAAAATTTCATTATCTGCATAAACACACTAATACTGGTTAGGCTTCAATGGATTCCCTTCAGTTGTGGTTGAAACTGTGCTGTATAAATAACTAGGGTAACTGAAGTTTCATTTGTAGCAGTGTTGTACTTAAAACCTACAAATATCCTGGGAGCTAAGGTTTTAGCCAACTCTATTAGTTACCTATTACACATAAAATCATTCTAACTTCTTTACACAACAGTCTCTATTAAGTCAGCATACCCCAAACATCAGGCAATTAGAAGCACAAAATTACCATATCAGTTCTGTCATAAACCAGGAGATTTAAAAATACTTTTTAATGAACACATATTTCCTCATACTACTTCCACATTATAGCAGGCTTTCCAGAAGCTGACACTGGATCTCTGGGATAAAAAGAGTTGAAGACATCAAGCTGAAGAAACCATGTCATTTTTGATGTGATTGGCAAGTTGCAACACTAAGCCAAAACATCTAGAGGTGTATGTAATCTAAGCTGAACTGGAAAATGTTCTTATAAGCTGCAACAAATTGATATATATGATGCTAGGAAAAGCAAGTTAGTGAAGAATCAGCTTATTAATGGCTGCCTTTTGCTAAATCAAGTTTAGTTTAAAGCTGCCTCCTTATAAGTTTGACCTGAAGATTTCTTTGAACATAGCAAGCTGTAACCTAACTCAATGTGCAGGTAGCCTGCTCTTGCAACAAATAGCCCTGTCTCAGCCAATCACAGAAGCTACACTTCAACAACCCACGGGTGACTGAAACTACACTTCAACTACTCACAGGTGACTGAAGCGGGAAAGTTACCTGACCCGCTTGCTTGTGGAACTTGCAATAGGGTTGTGGCTCCTTTGCTTGGCCCCTGTTCACTCAAATCCCTACAGGAGGGGAAGCATGCAGATGGGCAAGTGCAGAGCCAGGGTGAGCGCTTTTGGGCTGCAGCCCCACGGTAGCTTCTAGGGTGCGTTACAATTAATACTCTTTTAGCATTTGCCATCCACTGATGATTGAGTGTTAAACCAGCTCAGTGGAGAGTCAGGGTGACAGCCTTTTACACCCTGACCTCTTGGTACCTGGCTCCTTGTCCAGCATCCAGGAAGAATCAGGTCACATGGATTTGAAGGATGGTGAATGTAGGGAAGGATGATGAGTGATGGAGGTGGCTCTCAGTGGGATGGAGGGAGGCTGGAAAGGAGATGGAGTAGGAAGATTATCTTTCCCTGGAGTTCCAGCATCCCGCAACTAATCTCCTCTCTGACCCTCACCAGGCATGGTGGGCCAGAGTGGTCACGGAAAAAATTACATTTAGGCATGAGAACAGGAATGCCTGTTTCCATTTAGAGTCATGAGTTTTCAGGCTTGAGGGTAGGCCCTTTGCCAAGCACTGCCCTCTTCTACCCAGTATTTCCCTACCTTCTGTCCATATTACAACCAACTGTTCAAGTAGCATTCAAATAAGGCAAACATTGGGCTGTAACCAATCCACTTGTTTCTGTGCCTCACTTCCCCTTTCTGTACATCACTTGTTTTTGGTTTGTTTTTTGTCTTTCTGAACCTATTCTGGTTCAGGAGCTGTTTGATTTGCAAATCATTGTCTGCTCAGTTAAACTCTGCTAAATTGAATTTGTCTAAGATATTCCTTTGAACACTTTTCACAGGCAGATTTAGGGCAACTTTCCACCGTCATTGTAAGACTGGTTTGACTTTCTCCCATTTAACTTTCCCTACACAGGTGGCACTGACTGGACTCTCTTTTGCTTTTACTCAGTTGAACATTATTTGTGAATTATCCTGCTATTTAACCCCAGCAATTATTTGCTGTAATCTTCATTTATCCCAACCAATACAATTTAGAAGAGTAATATATTATTTCCTATATATTAGAAATGAAAACTTTTAATTTTTACTTATATTTTTTATCTGATGAACCTCATTGTTTAAGGAAGAGAATCATAAATGCTACCCTACTAACCATGAGAAAAACTTCAATGAAAACCTAGTCAAAACTAAAGAAGTCTGCTGCTTATGATCATTATTCTTAAAACCAAAAATTTCAGGGAGGATGAAGTGTTACCAATATAGAGTAGTGTTTGATTTGTTTGTTTGTTTGATTCGTTGTTATTTGATAGTGTTGCATACTGAAACCTGTCAGATATGCAGTTACAGAGTTAACCTCTTTATATAAAATAGGACATTTTTGTTTACTCACCAGCCTCTTCCTGGCATCTATTAACTCTTCTAGAATGGCTGTCTCTCCCTCTCTAATATCTATTCAGGGATTCATTTCAGCCTCTCGGTTTGCAATATCTAAGAAGAATAGTGGTCAACCACCCACTCCAACGATGGACAGTGTGATGCAGGCCCAAGTCAATCTGATTATTGCATTGCCCTGGTTGTGGTGAATTGTTCTAAGAGCAGCATATAATCTAAGACTATTCAATCAATGTGTATTTTGTGACTTTTGCTACACATGCCTAAACCCAAGATCTATTATTTTTACTGAACTTTCTACAGGATGAATAGGAAAGGATATGAGGACCTATGAGTGTATTTTTATATGATAAATGGAGGGAAAGCTGTGAATGTGACTGGAACAAGGGAAATGTGCTAGACTGTAGAGTTTAACCAAGTCCTGGTAACATTGCTTGAAACCTGGGTCAGGTACCACCTGAAGCAAAGCTGTTGCTGCACCTAAGAGTTATGAGAACCTCTAAATACATTTCCTTTTTTATAAGCTAGTTTTAATTTTTGTCACTTTTTTATCACTTTTTAATTAATATCCAATTTTATTCATCCTTATGCCATATCCTTGTGGCAATCATATTACATAGATATAATTATTTGCCTTTACAGAAGCAGGGAAATAATCTTAGCTAAGCAAGTTGCCCAAGGTCAACATTTGGTAAATGTCACAGTTGAGGTTTGTAGCTATGTCTAACTAATAAAGCTTAACCTCTTATCATTACAAAATACAAACTCCCCACCCACAAAGAGGGAAAAACAACGTGTTTTCAAAGTCAGGATATATGGCTAAACTATCACCTGTTTTTACTGGCTTTGAATACATGGACAAATAATCCTGCAAGAATGTGACAAAATGTGATGAAATAATGAAGCCATGAAATTTTGGAATAGTTAGGTCTTTTATAAGGATATAGCATATGATTCTGTTATGCTTTATATAATTTATTTTTGTTATAATTACATAACCTTCCTCCCTGTAGTAGAACAAATCCTAAATTGTCACTTTCTTCTCCCATATTCCTGGCTCTTTCTGAACCGGATATGACTCATTTTGTTGAGATTAGCTTCAACTTAAGTCTTCCTACAGAAAAATTGTTTTGATTAATATTTAAAGTATGATGAGGATTGTTTCCTGTTTTTCTTAAGCTGTCTGCCCAGTTGCTATTATCCCACAAATGATTTGTAAGCATGCAGATTTGTATAGTTTCTAATGCTATAACAAAAACAAATACAGCATTGTTTTCTCAAATTGCTACACCCAGGATGCTGGAAGAAGAGTAGATATTACATATTGAGTTTCTGAGTACAATTTCATTTTTTAAAAAGAAGCTGTGCTTCTTTTTAAAACATGTGAAACTCTTAACAAAGTGTCCTTTAGAATTACTTCTCCATTATGTATGCTATGGTGTGGAGTCTCTCTGTCCTTCAGATAATAGCATAGTTAAAAGACCAGAAAACTAAGCAGTACAATTGAATCTATAACTTTTTATGTATAACCTTGAGCAAACAGCTTAACTTGAATTGAAGATAGTAACAGAATAAGTCAACTATAAACTTTTCAGAAAAGAAAGGTGGGGAAAAGAATGAAACTTCTCCATGTTGAGTATAGGAATACAAAGAACCAATATATTTAAAAATCTTGTGAAAGATAGATTGCAGGACAAATACATGCCTAAGCCCATTGTGTATTAGTATATGGCAAATATTTCAGTATAGAAAAGGTGATAATCCAGGTTCAGCCAGACATTCGAGATTCTTTTATGGCAGATTAAAGATCTCTATCCTCAAGGGAAGAAGAAGCCATTGAGATATTATAATATTTCAACAATATTATAACAGTACAGAGAAATCATCAAACTCGCATTTCTAAAATATTACTTAGGTGGCAATGTGAAAATTTGATTGGGTGGGCCTAGAATTTTCACTATTTGATGACTTGATAAGATGAGAAAAAATGGTCTATAAAAATAATAGAGGTTCCTTAACTGGTCCTCAGGATAAATGATCACTCCATTTATTGAGAAAGTGGCATTCAGAAGATGCAGCATTATTTGGTTGGTAAAGGAGCCCATTCAAGATTTGTTTTATTTCTTTGGTAGTTAATCATTTTGTATTAAACTAAGTAATTATTTATTTTGAAGTTTCCCTGTCAAATAACAGAAGATTATTGTATCATGATTGTACCTTTACTGATACTATATTTTAAATACATAATTCTTGAAAATATGAATAAAGAAATGATATAAAATTAGGAATAAGGTACAACAATAACAATAAATCTTTTTTAAAGTTCTAAACAACTTATTTGTCAGTGAATAAATCCAAATGGAAGTTTTAAAACTAGAACTAAATGACATTATAATTATTCATATGAAAACTGCCAGGATGCTGGAAACATATGCTTTATTTGTGATGGCATTATTATCTACATAGAAAAATATACAAAGAGATTTCATAGAAAATGCATGAAAAATTATAAATGAATTATTTTATTAATGAGAAGATTTAGCAACTGGATACAAATTAATACCCAAGTGTATTAATAGAGTATATAATTTTTTGAAACCTACAGATTGCAGTAGAAAAACAAAATGAGATACCTAGTTGTGTAAATATTTATAATACTCAGAAAATTATGAGGCATTATTTAAAGCCATTAAAGAACATTTACATAAATAGGAGATATTAAAAATTTCAGTATCACAATGATGTCAGTTTTTGCAAAGTAATTAACAGATTCAATGCAATTCAAATTAAAATGCCAATATATTTATATAGTGGTTGACAGTCTAACTTTAAAATTTTGCTGAAAACACTAAGCATCATGAATATAGCAAAGGCATTCTTAAGGAAAACAAATAAGGTAAAGTAGATGTGTCCAAATAGCTATCAGGACTTATTATAGGTCTATATTAAATGGTGGTTTGAGTGAGGACAGAAAAATTAACAATGGAAAGAATAGGCAGGTGGGGCACATTGGCTCATGCCTGTAATCCCAGCACTTTGGGAGGCTGAGGTGGGCAGATCATGAGGTCAGGAATTTGAGACCAGCCTAGCCAATATGGTGAAACCCCATCTTTACTTAAAAAATATAAAAATTAGCTGGGCATGGTGGCATGCACTTGTAGTCCTAGCTACTGGGGAGGCTGAGACAGGAGAATTGTAACCCGAGATGTGTAGGTTGTAGTGAGAAGGAAGGAGGGAAGGAGGGAAGGAAGGAAGGAAGGAAGGAAGGAAGGAAGGAAGGAAGGAAGGA
>NW_022436976.1:7318694-7400152 GCF_009761245.1 Sapajus apella
GGAAGGAAGGAAGGAAGGAAGGAAGGAAGGAAGGAAGGAAGGAAGGAAGGAAGGAAGGAAGGAAGGAAGGAGAAAGAAAAGGCATATGGAAATGTAGTTTATGATAGAGCTGATATTGCAAACAAAGTGGAGAAAACATAAACTATTAAATAAATTATAGTAAGACAATTATAATTACTTTTGAAAAAATGACACGAGTCCTACTTCACATGATAGTAAAATATTCATTTTACTTTGGTTAAATATAAAAGAAGAATGTAATAAATAACAGTATATATTCAATAGAAATATTAACTAATAATTAAACATATTTAACATATTAATATATCATTAAATATAAAATATTATATTTTAGTATATAATATAGAAGAATAATTTATATTGGGTTTTATTAAATATGTTTTAAAAAACAATTCACTAAGGAAATCTGGTAATTTTAACCATGTAAGCATTTAAGCCTTCTGCTTACCTGAGGATATAATGAAACAGGACACAAAATCTAGAAGATCTTTACAACAAGTATAATTAATACTGTTGATTACTTTTGTCTATACCTAACCTAGATTTTAATATTGGCTTTTTCATGCTTATCAAAAGTTATGGTTGACAGTTTTGCATGACTTTGATTTTTCTTTTTATGGTGGAAAGATATATTTAGAATTAGCCAGCTGGACTCAGTTTAGATGATCCCAGTTTTGTTGTCAACCTCCAAAGCATCGTGATCAGGAGCCAGTGGAACATATGCCTTCTTCTCTCCAACAGGCCCAATCAGGGTGCTGACCTTGGCCACATCCATGTCACAGAGCTTCTTCACAGCCTGTTTGATCTGGTGCTTGTTGGCTTTCACATCCACAAGGACCACAAGTGTGTTGTGTTCTTCTTCATGGTGGACTCAGTGGTTAGTGGAAATGTGATGATAGCATAGTGGTCCAGTTTGCTTCTCCTGGGGGCGCTCTTCCAAGGATATTTGTGCTGCCTCTGGAGTCGCAGTGTCTTGGGCTGCCGGAAGGTGGGTGACATGCGGATCTTTTCTTTGTGGCTGTGGACGCCTTTCAACACTGCCTTCTTGGCCTTTAAAGCCTTCGCTTTGGCTTCGGCTTCAGGAGGGGCAGGAGCTTCCTTCTTCACTTTCGGCGTCTTCTTGTGAAAAGCGATTTTTTTTTTTTTTTTTTATGGAATCAACGCTAAAAATGCAAAAATGTTCTCGGCAGATGGTTCTTAAAAGAAGCCATAGAAAAAAGATTAAAAACCACTACAGGAAAAAACAAAAAGGAAAGAAAAACAAGAAGGCCTTGAGAATATCTACAGCGAAAGTCTTTTATGAACAAGATTATCAGACAAGATCTAGGCAAAAATTAAAAACAAACAAACAAATACTTGGTGCAGTCAGAAAGGGTAATTGAAGAGTGTTTAATGAAGAGACTGAGGTAAAAACAGGCACAGGGAACCAATAAGTAGAAAGACATCCCCACACTTCATCTTTTTTTTTTTTTAATTCACATGTTCTTTAGTCCATATGATACACTGTTTCGGGGTTTTTGAAAATTAGATGAAAGAGCATATTATAATGGCAAGTGTATGAAGTTTCTCTTCATAAACAATGTCAAAACAAAAAAGTTTTGATTTACAAAATGTTAAAAAATATGTAGGTACTTAGCATTTCACTAAAGCATAAAGTTACAGATATTTTCTAAAGAAAAATAATTGTGCCACATACCTATAATTGCTGTTTCTAGGAACTTTTAAAATTATGTATGTAGGACATTTTGTACAAAATATAAAGTCTACATTTTTATTATTTATTACCATAAAACAAAGATACAATGTATGTACAATATTAAAAAGAAGCCATACTAAAGCCACACTAAAAAGACACTTGGAATAGTGACATTTCTGATGTACAGATACGTTTTGGAAAGAGTGAAGATGCCAAATGCAGAACTTTATGAAGAAAAACAGTAACCAGTTTATTTTCAGTGCAGCACTTTGAAATCAGCTTGGTACAGAATAAACAGTCTCTATAGAATGATATGTAAGCTGAACAATTAGCACAGGAGTCCAAGTACCAGCCTGGGTAACTTTCAGAGGCCAAAATATTAAGCAATACTCTTGCCAAAGAAAATTAGTTTCTCACAAAACTTTTGTTTTGCTTTTTGGTGCGTGTTTGTCTTCAATAAAAAGCAGAAATAAAACCTGGACGAAAAGATGTTCTTATACATTGGGCTTTACACAGTCACCCAAACATTGATTTTGCTTTTTTGCTAGGGCAAAAAGAGAGTCTTCCCAGAAACCCCTCTCACAAATCTACTGAACATCCAAAATCAAGGATATTTGAGAATCTGTCAGCTAAAGACAGAAGTTCAAACAATGGTATATCAAAATACATAAGACACTGCTTTATACAATAAAAAGCACCCTTTTTCCCTCAAATGGAGAAGGCATCTAAACTATTTTTTTTTTTTTTTGAGACAGAGTCTCACTCCGTCACCAGGCGCCAGGCTGGAGTGCAGTGGGGTGACCTCAGCTCACTGCAACCTCCTCCTCAACCTTCTCCTCCCGGGTTCAAGCAATTCTCCTGCCTCAGCCTCCAAAGTGGCTGGGACTGCAGTCGCGTGCCACCACGCCCATCTAATTTTTTTTGTATTTTTAGTAGAGACGGGGTTTCACCATTTTGGCCAGGATGATCTCAATCTCTTGACCTCGTGATCCACCTGCCTCGGCCTCCCAAAGTGTTGGGATTACAGGCATGAGCCAGCGCGCCTGGCCAACTTTTTTTTTTTTTTTTAATTATAGATTTCATAATGGTAAAATGGAGAGATATTTGTCCTCATGTCTTGGAGGAAAATCACCTGGGGGGAGGGAACTTCTCGTGTCAAGAGCAAGCACAGGTATGAAAGGCCAAGATTGCCCCAGCTAAAAGTGGACAGTCCCCTTTGTGAGATGAACACTTCCCACCCTTCATCTTAAAGGAGAAAGAGATGGGAACGATTAACTGAACCTGAGATGCATTCATACAGGACCTATCTTTTTGTAAAAAACTAGAGAGCTATTTCAAAACTGCCAGGCAGGAGAGATTATCTTCTATCTCTAACTCCTACTCTCTTACTTATGCCTCCTGTTAGCAGAGCCCAACCTACAGAAGGAAAGATAATCAGGTGACTTATTGCATTGGTGTCAGATCCTGTTTTCTTTTTCTCCAACAAGGGAATGAAGGAATATCCTGCAAAAGAGGTAAAATTCAGAAATGGCTGCCATACTCCAGCACTCAACCATAACAATAGTAATCACAGTAAAAACCATTATGTTACTGAAGTATAACATTATAGCCAAGAAAACACCTGTACATATATAACAGTTTACTTCTCAAAAATCCACTAAAAGAATAATTAATGTCCCCATTTTATAAAATGAAAACTAATGCTCAGAAATGTTGGAACTTGGCCACAGCCACAAAACTAAAAAATAGGGAGCTTTCAATTCAAAAGACCTTACAGGCTTCCTGAAATATAACCAGGTGTGTACATTAGGGCTGGCAATTTTTATGTAATGATTTCCTTTGTTTACTTCCCCTTTTCTTCACCCTGAAACAAATGCAGTGCTGGATAACTTTAGAGATATTGTGTTTGTTGATTTTGCAGTAATCTATGAGAGGAGGTTTTTATATTTAGGGTGATTTGCATGTGAATACTCAAATGTTGTGAGTTTAAATCGCTACTTTGCCATGTACTGTGTATAAAACCTTGAAAAGCCATCCATCTCACTCTTCCAGATTTCTCTTCTGTAAAACAAGATGCAATATAGTAACCTTTCTTGAAAGGATGTTGTGGGGATTCAGGTAAAGCCCTTAGAAAAATATCTTGCATATTATAAGCCATCATTGCTATTTTTGCATTATTATCTTCATCTGTATAATTAATACTTCAAGATTATGCCTATCATTCTACTCTAATATCACAATATTAAAATGCTACTTCTTGGGCACCAATTTCTCTCCTTCTACTACCAGTTTTATTTTATAGCCAAACTAACTGAGAGTTTCTGTACACTGTCTCTACTTCCATATCTTCATTCTCAGCCATTTCAATTATAATCATATCTTCTCAAATATGATTTGCCATGATCTCCAGTTTTATTAAATCTGATGACACTTTTTCTGCCCTCATCATGGAACTGCAGCAAAATTAGATGCAATTTAATTCTTCTTTTTTGTTTTGTTTTGTTTTAACAGTATTACTCTACTCTTTCTTCATTCCTCAGCTCTGCATAAGATGTGACCTTCTGACTGCACTGATCCATGCTGACCTGGTCATTCTACAGCATTATGTAGTATTATTTCCCCTTACCACTGATGACATCAGAAATTACCTTAATTTTCCTTTTTTATAAGCCTCCAGTTCCTCTTGATTGTAAGCACCATGAAAATGAAATAGTGTTTATTTCCATCATTGCTGTGTTTTCAATGCTATGAACAGTGCCTTTCACATTATAGGCACATATTTGTTAAGTAAATTGATAAGTAATATAACACATAAGCAGGTGTCTGATACAAAGTAGATGCTTAATAAATGACAGCTTTTATCCTTCTGATAAACATCTGAGGGAAAGGTAGCAATCGTTTGTTTAGTTAAATGATTCCCTGAGTGGTACAGCTAGATTCCCAAATATATTCCCAACATAACCATGGACCAACAGTCTCCCTACCCTGAACTGCCATTCTTTTATGGATTCTCTTTTTTCTTCATTCAGAAGGAAAATGCCATCGTGTTTGGGTCACTAGTTCTTTCACATCCATTTCAAACCATTCTGTAGTACAGGTGGTCCTCAACTTATGAGTTTGACTTAAGATCTTTTCAAGTTAGCAATGGACTTATAGGGATATAACCCCATGTTACATAAGGCGTCTGTAGGCAGGTTTGTCTAACCAAAGAACACTTAGGGATGCTGCTGCTTAGCTTCTTCAGACTCTGACCTATAAGACTTCAGCTCTGACCTCAAAAATAATGTGATAACAGAACCCTAACACTGTCTTAACAATCAGTCAATACAGTAACATATCCAACCATTTTTTTAAAAGAAGTAAAGCTGTTTTAAGAGACTGAATTGATCATTCATTTGAATTAACTGATCAACTAGCAGCTGGCCATCAGTTGGCCTGAAATATACTTTTATACAGAACACTATAATTTTCAAATCATCGTTACATACAGTATTTCATTTAATTTATAGCATTATGATAAAGTTATAACTACCAAAAGCTATTATCACTTGAAATGACCTAAGTTGTCATCTACTCCAATTTCTTTATTCCTATAATAATGATGGTGATAATGATACACATTACTAACTTGAATGATCTCATCCCTATGTAGGAAAATTAATATATTTTTAAAATTAACTTCAAAATTGACTTTGACTAGCCAGTGTTCTTCTGTCTCAGTAATATTGCAATTCTTGTCAATCATTCTAGATACATGACATTCTAGCCTACTTGGGGGTGGATTTTAAAATTATATCCTCAAATATTGTTTAAATTAAACATGGGAAGAAAAATGTAAATGAGAAAATTTAAAATACAAAAATGCAGTAACATATTGGCAGTTGTCATTCATGTATTATCTTTTATTTGAAGACACGGCAAATGCACAGAACTAGTGCCATATTCTGCAAACTCTGATACCAAGTCTGATATGTGCTAAAATGTCAAATATTCCAATGTCAGTTATTAGTACCTTCTTTGGAAGTGTATCCAATTCCTTTTTAATATCAGCTTTCTTTCCTGATACTGTTTTGAAAGCTTCATATGATATTCATGACCTAGAGAAATCTATTAATTTTTTCCAGTAATTTCTTTTACTGCTTTATGGAATCTGTTCAGAGGAATACTAATATTAAATACTAATAAGAAATATTGTTATATTAAAATATACCTACTGCTTATCCACAAAAGGGGAAACTTTAGCTTCATCTGGTAACTAGAACCAGGATAACCATGGAGTCAGCCAGTAAAACTAAAATGCTATGGCAAATTAACATTACCAATCTAACTCTACATTTTTACTGTGAATCTCTATATGACAAACAGACCTCTCCCAGATAAATTATAAAGGAAAAACAAGGTCATAGTGTCAGACTCTGTGTCCTTGATTATTTTTTGCTGTGATTTGTGGGGAGGTGGGTGTTTGGCATATGTTTTATATTTTAAACAATTTCTAAGAAATTATTATTTCATCAAATCATAAATGTTAAGATGGAAAGAGGTCCCTGGAAAGCATCTGCTTCACTTTTTTTTTTTTTTAACCCAGGCAATAAATTATAATCCCTACTTTATGGATAAAGTAGTTAAGCCTTTGAGAGATTAAGTGCTTTGAAAAAAATCACATGGTTTAATTCAACCAGAAATAGGTGCTTCTCCTGTTAGAGCATTTAACACACTATCATGATTGCTTGTTTAGTTCTTATTTATTGGTCTCTCTTAAAACATCCTGAGCACCAAAAAATCACACATAAAGAAGCCACATATAT
The DNA here is from genome assembly GCF_009761245.1 of Sapajus apella. Lineage (NCBI taxonomy): Eukaryota > Metazoa > Chordata > Mammalia > Primates > Cebidae > Sapajus > Sapajus apella. The sequence goes on from NW_022436976.1 coordinate 7,325,217, forward strand.
GTTTATCACCTTTTAACCATTTGCTCCTAGTACCCTGCTTAGTACATAGAAGTTCAATTAATGTTATTGAATAAAAAGTAATATATGGTAGAATGGTCATTCAAGCATTTGCCATGAAATAGCCATGTGTGGACACAAAAACGCATTTATTTTAGTTAGAAATTTTGAATGACGCATTCTATTTTTATTTAATAGAGTCACAAAATCAGATTATTTTTAGTGCAAGAGAGGACCATACTGTCTATCAAAAAATAATAAAAAACCTGTTATGTAAGTTCTTTAAATTATCATATCATGTATAAAAATGAAAACACAAAATAGGTATTGAGATGTATTTCATATTGTTCACTGGAGTCTGAATGAGGCGTTATTTCTTACAGTTGTTGATTCCTCTTACACATAGAATCTAAGAAACATTTTATAACCTCTTTAGGAAATGTTATATTTCCTTTTCTTTCACCAGAGGAGTTTCATTCTGGGCCTGAGTACTCAATATAATTCACATTGAAAATTAACTCCATAGTTTTCCTACCATCATCATTATTAAAGGCCTCCAGGTGCTCAGTCCTCAACATTTTTCAGGCAGTAAATTTCTCAGGTACTTTTGAAGAATTTAGAAACAGACAACCAATAAATCCATCTATAACCTCAAAGACCTGTCTGCCATTTTCAGACTGACAGGTCTTTGTTGTGTTTTGTTTTGCAGTGCTTTATCCTAAGGGCACTAATGGGTGTAATAATTGGGACATAAAGATAACCAAAAAAGAGATACAAACAACTTAGTATATTAGAGGATACCATCAGATTGCCCAAAGCATCATTCTTCTCATCTTCCACTGATATGTATGGGTTTATGTAATGTTTGCCTTTCAAATACATCTGTTGGAAAATACCAGACCAAATTGATGTTATTTAGTATTCAGGCAGTCTCTTATTCTGCCGGAAAATAATGGAAACAACATGTTAAAATAATAACTTTCTTGTAGAAAATACAGACACTTATTTACCAAAGTTGTCTTATTATTTGAAATATCTCTTGGGTTTTCAATAATCATTTATCAGGTAAAATTTGTAGTGATTCTTTCAACAAACTGGAACTTTTTTCACATTCACAAATTCCTTGTTCTATCATGTATATTCATTTAAAATAAAACATGAGGAGAAGAAGAAAGAGAGACATGTCCCTTTCTGAAACATTTCATGCTGATACCCAGATGACCAGTTTATTCTTAGGTCTCATTTTCTGCTATAAACCAGAAAATGAGCTCCCTATTTTATTTCATTCTTATAATTTAAAAAATGCTGGCTTCAGTTGGAACTGATGACCAAAAATTTATAGAGAAAAAACTTGAGTAGCTTTTATTTTGAAGACAATATATAAAGTCTTTATAGTTTTTTGTAGAACTGATCAAAATTGCTCAGCAATTAAGAATATTAAATATATATATATAGTCTTGACATTTGGTTTATATTGGTTTGTAGTTTTTTTCCCCTTTTAACTTAAATAAACATGCAAATATTGTGAGTCATTTATCTCTGTATTTCTACTCTCCTATTACAGATTTTAATATATTAGCTGTTCTGAGAGTTTATTTCCATGATCAAAGGCAAAACAAAACTTAACTAGAGAAATATTTATTTTTCATTAGGGACAATTGTAATAGCTTCAGTGGGGTAAAACCATATTCCCTTTGCCTTATTTTGAGATTTCTTATTAGAGACCAACCTATAGCAAACTAATGAAATGAGACAAGCTCATCTTTAGATTTTTGGGGTTCTCTGATGAAGCATTTTTCCTGAATAGGTCATGATGTCTCAAACATTCTGTTAAACTCAGGGTTCACTTCTGTGCAGTACAGCTGTATGCTTGTCCTTTATGTAAGTTACCATGATTTTGTAATGAGAATCTGTATCTCTGGCTACATCTGACTATCCCAGGAATCAAATTCTGATGTCAAAGTTGATAAGAAGGAGGCAGTCTCCTGTGATGAATCTTACCTATTACAAAAATAGTTTAAAGAACAAAAGACATTTGGAGTACAATAAGTTTCAATGCTTTCTAACTTCAGCTAATAGACTACTGATACAGTTTTACTGTGTCCCCATGCATATCTCATTTTGAATTCCCATGTGTTGTGGGAGGGATCTAGTTGGAGGTAATTGAATCACGGATACAAGTCTTTCCCATGCTTTTCTCATGAAAGTAAATAACTCTCATGAGGTCTGATGGTTTTAAAAAGAGGAGTTCCCCTGTACAAGTCCTCTCCCTTTTTGTCTGCTGCCATCCATGTAAGATGTGACTGTTATTCCTTGCCTTCTGCCATGAATGTTAGGCCTCCCCAGCCATATGGAACTGTAAGTCCAATTAAACCTCTTTCTTTTGTAAATTGCCCAGGTTTTGGTATGTCTTTATCAGTAGCATGAAAACAGACTAATACAGTAAATTGGTACCAGGAGTGGGGTTCTGCTGAAAAGATACCCCAAAAATATGGAAGCAACTTTGGAGCTGGATTAAAGGGAGAGATTGGAATAGCTTGGAGCACTCAGAAGAGGAGAGGAAAATGTGGGAAAGTTTAGAACTTTCTAGAGACTTGTTGAATGGTTTTAACCAAAAGCTTGATAGTGATTTGGACAATAAAGTCCAGGATGAGGAAGTCTCAAATGGGACTTTGAACTGTGGACTTTTGAGTTAATGGTAATATGAGTCAAGACTTTGAGGACTGTTGGCAAGACAAAATTGGTTTTGAAATGTGGGGACATGAGATTTTGGAAGGTCCAGGGGCAGAAAGATACAGTTTGGCTGTGTCCCCATGCAAATCTCCTCCTGAATTCCCACATGTTGTGGGGAACACCCACTGGGAGGTAATTGAATCATACCTTTCCTGTGCTTTTCTCCTGATAGTGAATAAGTCTCATGAGATCTGATGGTTTTAAAAAGGGTAGCTCCCCTGCACAAGTCCTCTCTCTTTTTGCCTGCCGCCATCCATGTAAGGCATGACTTGCTGCTCCTTGCCTTCTGCTATGATTGTTAGGCCTCCCCAGCCATGTGGAACTGTAAGTCTAATTAAATATCTTTCTTTTGTAGGTTGCCCAGTCCCAGGTATGTCTTTATCAGCCACATGAAAACAGACTATCCTGTCCCAAACTGGATTTAATAACTAGAAAATTTATATTTTCTTACATAAAAATTCAGAGGCAGGTATAGTTGGGGGCTACATTTTAAAACTCTAACTCCACTTCCCAGTGAATCATGTACTATGCATGTAATTGTTTCCAAGCCAGAAACAAAATGACTACAACAGTTTAACAGCTAAAATCCAGTACCAACAGCACCTGTAACTAGAAGAATAGCCATTCCTTCTCTGGCTATTCAATTTTCTGTATGAGAAAGATTCCCCCCAGATGACTCCAGAATCCCTCAAGAATCATTCCAGAATCTTTCCAGAATCCCTTCAGAAAACTTGCCCTGCTGTATTATGGGTCAGTGTTTGGTAACCCAATCACCAAAAAGGGAATGAATTATTATGATGATTTATCCAGGTTAGAAAAGTCATTTGAGGAAGATATAAGTTAGGACAGTTATCTCTGATGATTAAGTAAACAATAAAAGAGGAGATAGAAAGAACATAGAAATAGAAGAAAAGAATAAGCTATGTCAGAATAATGGCAAACAGAGTTGTTTTATCTTGAAAATCTATCAGGTCTGCATAAAGTCTTGCTAAACGTATATTAATTTTTATATTTTCTGAGCTTACTTCCCTGTGTCTGTTTGTGACAAACTTTATAAATTGAATTAAATCTAAAGACTGTAGAACAGCACCCTAGTTGCTAGGCAACATCCCAAACTCCAGAAGTTTTTGACTTCTTACTCTATGTCACAAACTACTTTTCCATGTCTTATTCCCTTGATTCCTTACTCTTTAATATTTAGAGTAAAATATCTTTAATTAATATAGCCTCTTTCCAAGTTCATATCATCTTTGATTTAATCAGACCTTAAACATAAGCAATATATTTGCTTTTGGTTTTCCTTCTGTATTTACAAGACTCTACGTTTTAAAACTCTCCTCTTTCCTATTTTCTTACTCCTTAGTTACTATCTTAGTTTGCTATTCCTTTCTTTAATTCAGTCATTGAGGCAAATGGAAATCAATCACTATTCCATTTATGACGTTACTGTTGTTGGTCACTCACCAGAAGTGTTCCTGCAATTGCCACTATTTCCATGACCACCACAAGCGATGTATTGAAAACGTTCTCCTGTGATTACAGTTATTTTGGCTAATTAGATAAACATAGCTCTTTTTGTAGTTTAACAATTTTAGAAGTATGTTAGTTTTCTGTTTTTATGTAACAAATTATCACCAACTTAGCAACTTAAAAAACCAAATTTATTATCTTAGAGTTTCTGTGGATCAGAGGTACAGACACAGTTAGCTATGTCTTCTGATCAGGGTCTCATAAAGCTGTAACTAAGGTGTTGTTTAGGCCTGAGTTTTCATCTGAAGCTCAGTGAACTTTTTCAAACTCATACTATTGTTAGTAGGATTAATTTCCTTGCAGCTATTGAACTCATGGAGGCTCCTTCTTCAATGATAGCAGGAAAGTTTTTGTGATTTCAGGAAGGCTCAGTTCCCCTTATGGGTTTATATGACTAGGTAAGCCCCATTCAGGAAAATCTCCCTTTTGATAATTCAAAGACAGGTGATTTGGGACCCACTGATGACAGTGATAATCCATTATAATCATGGTTTTGCCCACACTCAATAGGACAGGATTATAAAAGGTATGTACATCAAGGGGGCAGGGGTCTTAGAAGTCACTAAGATTCTGCCTACCACAAAAGTCAGCCTTCATTTTCACTTCATTTTTATAGTTGTTATGTTAGACAGTTCGGATGAAAAGATGAATAAGATTTTACTTCTAGCCTCAGAGAGTTTACTGTGCTTTGGAAGGTGTTTATGCATACATTAAATAAAGGAAACAAGATAAATATGCTAGGTCAATAGAGGAGATATGCTAAGCTGGTTTTAGGAAAGATAAAGCAATAAAGATCACACTTAAATATATGGCAATGTCTTTAAAAGTTGAAGCTTTTTAAGATGAGTAAAATTTAGACAATTTAGAATATAGAAAAATGATAATACATGTAGAAATAAGAGAAAGAAAAAAAGAATGGTCAAAGGCCTAGAAGCATATATCAACATGTAATATTTCTTGAAATACTGTCAATTTATCATTTTGCTAGAGTTCAAGATTGGAGGTGAGGAATTCAAACAGTTAAAATATACAGAAGTATTCAATATTGAGAATATTGAACGCCATTTTATAATTATGAGAAATTATTCTATTGGGAATGGAAAGCTATTTAAGAGATTGTATTGGCATATTGTACTATCTTGGTGGCCGTGATAAAAGATGACTTGAAGAAAGAAAAGAGGAAAATATTTTAATAGGTTATGATAGTTTTTCAGCTTAGAGGTAATGGGGAAATTATGTAGTAAAACAGTATTAGGGATGATAAAAGGAGGAAAAATTGTGGCGGGTTGAGAGTAAAGTTGGGCAACACTTGACAAATGATTAGAGTTAACACTAAAGAAAGAGTCCAAATTGATTTCTCATCTTAGCAACTGAGTTCTTAGTGGTATAATAAAAGTAGTACAATGCATAGGAGAAGATTTATGGTCTTAGAACTGGAAAATAAATGATTGGTGCAATTTTGCAAGTTGATTTTGAGGTACTTGTGAGAGACAAGGTGCAGATTCCAACAGACAGTTGTAGCCTCAACTACAGCCTATCAATAAGTCTAATGATAGGAATGAATTTAAAGATTTAGATTTTAGACTCAGGCACATAAACATTAGGTAACCCACAATAAAATCCCCAGGAACAATATATGAATTAATAAAAATGATAACATGAGGCTGGTGGCAGTGGCTTAAAACTGTAATCCCATCACTATGGGAGGCTGACGTGGGAGGATCACTTGAGGACAGAAGTTCAAGACCAGCCTGGCCAACAAGCGAGACCACGTGTCAACAAAAAGTAAAAATAAAATAAAGTGATGAGGTAATAATAATTGAATCACGGTCAAATAGGGGAAGAAGAAAAAGGATCTTCAAAGCTGTTAGAAAAGCAATAGTCTCATAACTACGGGAAGTAAGACAGAGTAGGGTCCTAATAGTTTATGAAGAAACATACACAGCACCATATAAGACTGTACCAGTCTATTAGAAGCTGGTGCAGTATATAATAAGATAATGCCAGAAGTTCCTTGCCATTAGATTTGACAATTAGAAGGGTATTGAGTAATTTCATTAAAAAGTAATAGAGTAATGGAGAGAGAAAACCACTTGAAATTGTCTGTGATATAATGGGATGTGATAAAGTGGAAATACAAATAGAGACTATTCTTCAAAATTTCACCTAAGAAGAAAAGGAGTTTAGGGAAAAATCTAGATGAGGCACAAATTTTAATTACTGTAAAGCTTGTAATGTAAATGAAAGTCATATTTTTAGGTTATAGTTTATTAATCAACAGAAAGAGACATTAAAGTAGGCAGAAAAACTAATTCATGAAAAAATCATGAAAGAGAGAAGGGAATCAAGAACATTGGTAAAGGAGGTTGATCTTGAAAAGCTGAAACGACTTCTCATAGTGAGACTCAATAGAAGTAAAGAGGGTGGAGATAAACTTTTGTTGGAGAATAAGGTTTGGTTGATGGAGTCTAGACCAGATTACTACAACCTCATTGTTTCTGTCACTAAAATTAAAAAAAAAAGATCATAGTTAAGAGTTTGTTTAGAAGAATTGATTTTGATATACTTTGAAAGGAATGAGAGAATGGCTTTAAGAAAGAAAAGAAAAGAAAAAAAATGTAGAGAAACTTTGAGTATTCAGTTGTAGATCACATTTGGCACTTTGTAAATCCAAACTGAACAAGCAAACACGGTGAGTTATTAGACAAAAAAATAGATCAAGCAGCTTTAAGGACCCACTTGTGGTTATGAATTTAAAATACCTCTTGTCAACATAATTGTGTATTTTTCTTCATTTAAATTCAGCTGTGTTGTTTCAGAAGTGAAATACGTGGAAAGTTGAAACTCACCTGGGGCACTGTGTCCCATTATCTTATTGCCATTTTTTACCCTTAGCACTTAAAGATTCAAGTTGCCACCAACAGAGCTGCTAGTGTGCACATGCTTCCACTTTTAATGACTAGATAAAACATAATCAAATTGACTACTACCTCCTTTCTGGAATCTGTGCTGTGTTGTGGAATGGTATAAATGGAATCTACCTAAATCTTTTCAATTCCAAAGCTGCCCCACTAGTTCTAGGAACCACTCTCTCTCCTATAGTCTAATGTGATAGTCTCCTAGTAACTCTTTTCATATTCAATTATCTTTCTCTTACTTTAATTATGAAACATTTTAACATTCACAAAATCATTGAGAGTAATAGTTAACATTTATTTTGTCATATATATACAGATATTATAAAGAAAAATAAGATTAACATATAGCTAAAATCTTTTGTACTTCCTTTTTATCTCATCCCTACCTTCCTCTTCCAAGAAGTGAGTACCCGCTCAAATTTGTAGTATATCATTTCCATGCATGTTTTAAAAATAAGTTTATTAAATAGTCATTATAAATTAAATATATGAACATTATTTTTTATATTTTAAAATCATTTAAATGGTATCATACTTCATTTGCCATCCTAGGTTTTATCAAAAATATGATTTAATTTATAATAAAATATAGACGTCTTGATTACTCAGGCATATATTTAACAAAATATCTAAAATATAGGTAAACATTGAAAAAGAGCGAATAGTATACCATATTCATGAATTAAAAGTCTTAATATTGATAACTGTCAGTTCTTTCTAAGCTGAGATATAGATTCAACACAATTTCAAAATTGGAGCATAATGTTTTAATACAAATTGGCAAACCTAAACTGTGTATCAAAATTCAAATTATCTAAAGTAGTCAAAGCAATTTTTATAAAGGAGAAACATTATAAAAAGTTGCATATCAATATTTGCTATCTAGTTAGATCCATTATTTTTTAAAACGTTAGATAAAAGAATTACTTGAAGAAAATAGAGTCCAGTAATAAATCCATTCTTGTGTGGTAGATTTTTAACTCAAAATAAGTTATAATTCTAAAATTAAAAACTAAAAATACAAATTTTCTAGAAGAAATCTCTGCAACCTTAAGATAGACTTTTTTTGAGGGGGGACACAAGCACAGATAATAAAAGAAAAATGATAACATTGGGTTTATCAAAATCAAAATCTTTTTTTTCTTTAAAAGGTTTTGTTAAGAAATGAAAGGCAAGCCACATGTTGGGGGAAATATTTGTCATACACATCTCTAAAAAGGACTTATATTGAGAATATATAAATATGTGAATAATATATAGAATAACAACTTATAAATAATATATAAATGACTTATTCAATAATGTAAAGACAACAAAAAAAAGCACTACTAAATCACCTGAATATGCATAAATTTAAAAATTATTTTGCTGAATCAAATAAACCAGGCTAAAAATAATACATACTGTATCTTTCAAATAATATAAATCCCAAGACAATTAAAACTGATATATAGTAATTGTAAGTAGGTTAGTAGTTGTTTGGGGAAGGGGTTCAAGGGAACTATAATTTACAAAGACACACAAAGAAGCTTTTGGGATTAATGAAAATCTCTGTCTTGATTTTACACTTTAAATAGGCTCAGTTTATTGTAAATTAAGCCAAATAATATTAGCAAACAAATAAGGGGAAAAAAGCTAGAAGTACAAGTGTACTATTTTACCTAGTTAATCAACAAAATAACCTTATAGCAGTAAAAAGATTTCAAAATTGGATTTGGTAAAAGAACAAATGAAGACTAGCATGAATTAACAAATCTTTATTTTGTATTACACAGGTGAAAACTAACAGATTAATAAATAAAATATATATTTTAAGTTATGAATGGAACTTTAAATCCTGCCCAAGGATTTAAAGACAGAAATGGTTACAAAAATATTGTTTCTGCAGATCAAAATTGGAACGTTTAATGGAGCAATAATCAAACTTACATTATTACTTGGTAGTTTTTAACAGACTCTCCATTACCTTTGAAACTATTTTAATCCATGCAGACTTGTATGATTTTGCAGAGAATTTCTGCCCATTAATGATTAGAGCTTCTAGACCTAGGGTATTCCCTTTCATGAATTTTTTTAAAAGTCAGTACTGAAGATTCACCCACACCCCTTGTGTTTTGTTTCTGTTAGGAAATGTTAATCTTGGCTGTGCAAAGAACAGAACCACCACCAAATAACCTTCATTATTTTTCCTGAGAGGGTTTGTAGGGTGTTTTTATGTAAATAAGATTTCGTGTGGCCTTCTCTCTGTTACCTTGTGTTTGCTATTAAGAGTTATATCCCTTTCCTCTCCAAGTTACAAAATTAGAGCACTATTCAATATAGCAGACCATGAAAATTCCCAGGTGCCAAAGGAACAAAAGCAGGGGAGGTGTTGTAAGTCTGAGGCAAAAGCAATGATTTAGTTTATACATGAAAGACTATGGTTGGCATAGGAATTTGATTTGATAAGTCTTACTATCACAGAATGTCAAAATAACAAAGACACCTATTAGGTACTATCTGATGAAACTGGATTTCCATAGTCCTAAGCATATTTGCTTGTTTTTCAGTTTTTAAAACATCAGTAGGTAGTAGAAATTTTCTTTTAGGCCCCAGTGTATATACTTGTCTTAATTTCACAATAAGACCCAAGTTGCAAATACTCAGAAAGGAATGGCTTTAATTATTTTATTGGGCTTCATAAATAATTATTTTTCCTTACAATTTTGACATGTAAGAACTCTTGAGATTCTTCCAAAATCTCTAATAATATTGTCAAGCATGCCAAAATGCTAATAGTGATTCTGTCTGAATCTACAAGTAGGGGTAAGAAAAATCTAAGGATGTTAAGATATAATAAATTTTAAAAACTCAAAAAACTGCGATTTTAATACAAAAATGTTAAATAATGTATTCACTGAAAATACATTATGTCTGGTTTTATTCCTATAATAGAATCAAAACCTATAAACTAAACAGATTGTAAATTCATGTTAGAAATAATAATTCCTATGTGTAGATATTAATATGTATGCATAAATTCTAACTGAATAACCAAGTATATGTAAGAATGAAAAGATAAAACTACATTTAATTTTCAAACTTGATTACTGATATTTTTAAAAATGATTTTAATTAGACTCGAAAGAAGATTCCTGTGGTTTTGTTCTGAGTCCATGGTGGAACCTGAGAAGAGTTTCATCAACCAGTATTGAGATTTACTACTGGGAAAGATAAAAAATTTTGGTGATAACAGTATCTTTTTAACTAAAAATTATATTTAATTAGTGTTTTAAAAAATCCTTGATCCTTAAGACCTAGGCAAGTGCCTGACACAAAGGTCTAATGACACAATAAATGGCCAATGAACTCCTGAATGGATAAATATAATCAAGTACCTTTACTTATCTTAACTGGAATTTTTTTATTACTTAATTATTCTCTAAAATAATTTACACCTATCAGTAGTCATTCCACCTTTAATTGAACTTAGAAAACATGAAATAAAAACAACTTCAAAAAATTCTTACTTGTTTTAAAAGTCAGTGGAGCAAGGCCAGACGCAGTGGCTCAAGCCTGTAATCCCAGCACTTTGGGAGGCCGAGGCGGGTGGATCACGAGGTCAAGAGATCGAGACCATCCTGGTCAACATGGTGAAACCCCGTCTCTACTAAAAATACAAAAAATTAGCTGGTCATGGTGGTGTGTGCCTGTAATCTCAGCTACTCAGGAGGCCGAGGCAGGAGAATTGCCTGAACCCAGGAGGCGGAGGTTGTGGTGAGCCGAGATCGCACCATTGCACTCCAGCCTGGGTAACATGAGTGAAACGCCGTCTAAAAAAAAAAAAGTCACTGGAGCAAAAGTTTCTAACTTCAAAATTCAAAGATACTGAATCAACCTATTAATCTAGACAAATTCCCTCTTATTTTTTCCTGTGAAATGAGTACAGAAATAGTATTCAAAACAAAAATGCCATTCAATAGCTATATTTTCTACATTTATAAGTATCCAGACATTAAGAACGTAAGTAGATGACTATTTTACTTTGCATTTGCATTGATCTTTTTGAAAAACAAAAAGCCACTGAAAGATATTTAATATAGAGAGGATTAGAAAAGGAAAAATTAATAAATCTTTAGTTCATGAATTGTTAACCCCTCCTATGGAAGAATCAGCCCAATTTTTAGCAGAAGTTTAAAAAGAATTACATCATCAAACACTGCATGTTCTCACTTATAGGCGGGTATTGAACAATGAGAACACATGGACACAGGGAGGGGAGTATCACACACTGGGGTCTATGGGGGGAAATAGGGGAGGGACAGTGGGGGGTGGGGAGTTGGGGAGAGATAGCATGGGGACAAATGCCAGATATAGTGTGACGGGGAGGAAGACAGCAAATCACACTGCCATGTGTGTACCTATGCAACAATCTTGCATGTTCTTCATATGTACCCCAAAACCGAAAATGCAATAAAAAATATGAAAATAATAAAAATAAAATAAAAATAAAAAGAATTACGTCATAAGGGGCAAGGTTTATATTACCTTCTTTTCAATATTTAAGAATAAAGAAATGATTTATAAATTTTGAGGTAGAAAGTTTGACCACTTTAAAAAAATATGTCTTTCTGAAAGGTGAATCAGTGAATGATAAAAACATCAGCTTTTCCATATGAAATATATTTTAAATTAGGGCTTAGATTTCCCTACTGCATGGTTTTTATATATAAGTGCAAATTTATAGATTTCTTAAATCTTGTTGAATTAATATGTCTGGGAGCATACTTTTCTTTCTGGGTATATTTAAATATGTCAATTTCATGGAAATGTCCATTTTCTTTTAATGGTAAAATAAAAATATAGCATTTAATGAATCAGTAAATCTCTACAATAATCACCATTGGGAAGAAATCTGGCATAATACTCATACAGTAAAATGCCTACATATTTGGTAAAATGACATTGGCTGTGGTTAAATGTCACATTTGCTTTTTAGGCAAAAGCCTAAAAGTGGAAGTGGAAATGTTTATAAATTCACCCACCAAATTATACAAGTATTATTGAGCAAGACACTATGTAGGTGCATTCTGAAAGCTTTCAGAGTTTTATCACACGTGGATAAAACTCATAATACAGATTATCTATGTATAATAAAACTCAGAAGGCTCTCAGAATGTGAGATTGTGAATTAATTTTAAAACATACATAGAGAAGCTTGTATGAAAGGGTCATTGATCTGGAGTCTAAAGACATAACCAAAGACACTCTTACTCTGCAAATTTATGTAGTAGTATTTTTACGTGTATACTATACCTTAAAAATATTCTGTTTGTGGATGTCTTGTCTCAAGACTTATCTGACTTTTCAGTCCTTCATTCAATTCTGTAAACTGTGCCGTTTCCTTCCCATGAGTTCCTCTTTTTGGTCAAGTCATTTTAAATTTTAAGATAATGAGAGTCTGTTTCTGATTGCTGCCAAATACCCATAATGGATATCTAAATAAGTAACAACAGTAGGTTATAGGCAATACAACCTTGGAAATATGGGTATTTGAAATTGGTTATTGGGTTGAGTTGAACCAAATGGTTGAAATAGTGGTTCATATCCTATTGCTTATTTTACTGACATGAAGCCATATGCCTAATAAATGTTAAACTCTCAGTGTCAATTTTGTATTAGAATTCTTCATTTGCTGTTATTAGAAATAAATTATGTCAAATTGGAATTAACTGGAATTGATTTTACAGTATAGTTAATAGAATTAAGGAAGAAAAAGCTGATCAATAGGCAGAGAAGGGACAGGAACTAGAATGCAGTCTTTAGCAAGTTATCATTTCTTGGTTCGTTATTGGGAATATCTGGAAACTAAATATGTCATAATAGGATACCATAAAATGCTCATTATAAACTAGGTGCTATCAGGTGAATTTAACAGTATGACAACAATAAATGGATTAGATCCAAATTGTCCTAAAGGCAGAAATAATTTGAATGAGAAAGTTGCCTATTCTAAATAGGTGTTACCATTTTCAAAGTGCCACCGATTGCACAGCCCACAACTATAATTTCATGGTAAAGTTCTTGTACCTGTGTGATTGAGAATTTAAAAACTCTAGTGTTATTTATAGAAGCCTGTATAGGTGGCACCAAATTTAATCAGACATAGTCTGTTTAGACATTACAGTTTTACCACAAATTGCCTTTAAGGACTATGGAAAGCCATATTCTTCCAGTGGGCAGAAGAATCTGTGTTCATTTGTTTCTACTTTGCCTAAAAAGTGAGATGGTCACACTCAATTAGATGTTGAGTCTAGGAATGAGCAAGATTAGATTAGTGACAGGGAGATTTGGGAAATAGAAACTAGACTTCTCAGAACAGGTGTGGAGCTATTCAGAGAGAAAGCAGGGCCCATGTCAATAATGTGATTTTGGATTCTACCTGCTAGACATGAGAAAGAATAAACTTCTATTCTTTCAAGCTACCCATTTCATGGTACTTGTTGTAGAAACCCACAGAAATTAATACAGATTTATTTCATGTTAGTTCTCTGTCATTCCCATCTATATTAGTACCTTCTCATGCTACTAACAGACATACCTGAGACTGGGTAATTTATAAAGCAAAGAGGTTTAATTAACTCAGTTCAGCATGGATAAGGGGGCCTCAGGAAACTTACAATCACAGTGGAAGGGGACGCAAACACATACTTCTTCACAGGGCAGCAGGACAGAGAAGTGCAGAGTGAAGAGGGGAAATAGTCCCTATGAAATCATCAGAACTTGTGAAAACTTACTCACTATCATGAGAACAGCATAGGGGTAACTGCCTCATGACTCACTTCCCACCAGGTCCCTCTCACAACACATGGGGATTATGAGAATTATAGTTCTAGATAAAATTTGGGTGGGGACACAAAGCCAAACCATACCGTTCCATCCTTGGCCATTCCCAAATCTCATGTGCTCACATTTCAAAACACAATCATGCCTCCCAAAGTCCCCAAAATTCTTAACTTATTCTAGCATTAATTTAAAAGTCCAAGTTCAAAGTCTCATCTAAGACAAGGCAAGTACCTCCTGCTTATGAGCCTATAAAATCAAAAGCAAGTTAGTTACTTCCTAAATACAATGAGGGTACAGATATTTACAAAATATCATTCCAAATGATAGAAATTGGCCAAAATAAAGGGGTCACAGTCCCCATGAAAGTCTGAAATTCATTGGAGCAGTCATTAAACCTTAATGTTCCAAAATTATCTCCTTTGACTCCATGTCTCACATCCAGGTCATGCTGATGCAAGCGGTAGGTTCCCATGGTCTTGTGCAGCTCCACCCCTGTGGCTTTGAAGGGTACCCTCCTGGCGGCTTCAGGGACTGTTGTTGAGTGCCTGTAGTTTTTCCAGGCACACAGTGCAATCTGTCAGTGTATGTACCATTCTGGGGTCTGGAGGATGGTGGCCCTCTTCTCACAGCTCCAATATGTAGTGCCCCAGTGGGCACTCTGTGTGGGGGCTCTGACCCCATATTTCTCTTCTGCATTGCCCTAGCATTCTCCGTGAAGGCTTCATCGCTGCAGCAAACTTCTTCCTGAACATTGCAGCCTTTCTATACATCCTCAGAAATCTAGGCAGAGGGTCCCAAACATCAATTCTTGACTTTTGTGCACCCACTGGCCCAACCACACATGGAAGCTGCCAAGGCTTGGGATTTGCACCCTCTGAAACAATGGCCTGATCTGTACATTTGGCACCTTTTAGCCACAGCTGGAGTGGCTGGGATGCAAGGCACCAAGCCCCTAGGCTGTGCACAGCAGAGGGGGCCCTGGACCTGCCCCAAGAAACCATTTTTTTCTCCTAGGCCTCCAGTTCTGTGATGGAAGGGGCTGCCATGAAGTTCTGTGTCACGCCCTAGAGACATTTTCACCACTGTCTTGGTGATTAACTTTGGCTTTTCATTACTTATGCAAATTTATGCAGCCAGCTTAAACTTCTCCCCTGAAAATGGGGTTTTCTTCTTATTTACTTACTTATTTTTAAGATGGAGTCTTTGCTCTGTTGACCAGGCTGGTATTCAGTGGTGTGATCTCAGCTCATTGCAACCTTTGCCTCCTGAGCTCAAGTGATTCTTCTGCCTCAGCCTCTCAAGTAGCTGGGATTACAGCTGCATGCCATCACACCCAGCTACTTTTTTTTTTTGTAATTTTAGTAGAAACAGGGTTTCACCATGTTAGCAAGGATGGTCTCAATCTCCTGACTTTGTGATCTGCCCACCTTAGCCTCCCAGAGTCCTGGGATTGCAGGCATGAGCCACTGTGCTTGGCTGGGTTTTCTTTTTTTATGACATCATCAGGCTGCAAGTTTTCCAAACTTTTATGCTCTGCTTCCTGTTGAATGCTTTGCCACTTAATTTATTCTACCAGATACCCTAAACCTTCTCTCTTAAGTTCAAAGTTCTACAGATCTCTAGGACAGGGGCTCCAGTTCTCAACAAGTTCATCATCTCCATCTGACACTGACTCAGCCTTGACTTCCTTGTCAATATCACTAACAACATCTTGGTCAAAGCCATTCAACAAATCTCTAGAAAGTTCCAAACTTTCCCACATCTTCCTGTCTTCTGACACCTCTGAGTTTCTAGGAAGTTCCAAACTTTTCCACATTTTCCTGTCTTCTTCTGAGCCCTCCAAACTGTGCCAACATCTGCTTGTTACCTAGTTCCAAAGTCACTTCCACATTTTGGTGTACCTTACAGCAGCACCCCACTCCTGGAACAAATCAACTGTATTAGTCTATTATCACACTGCTAATAAAGACATACTCATGACTGGGTAATTTATAGAGGAAAGAAATTTAATTGATTCACAGTTCAGCATGGCTGGGAAGGCTTAAAGAAACTTACAATCATGGTGGAAAGAGAAGAAAACACATCCTTCTTCATGGGGTGGAAAGATGGAGAAGTGAAAAGTGAAGTGGGGGCAAAGCCTCTTATAAAACCATCAGATCTCATGATAACTCACTGTCACAAGAACAGCACAGAGGTAACTGCTCCCAAGACTCAATTACCTCCCATAGAGTCCCTCTTACAGCATGTAGGGATTATGAGAACTACATTTCAAGGTGAGATTTGGGTGGGGACACAAAGCCTACCCATATCACCATTTATGGATCAACTGAATCATAGCAAAGCATTTATTTCGTAGTGAAGGAAGTTCAAAAGGGGTTTGTTTGTTTCATCGAGGATTTATTGTAGTTGCTAGGTTATCTCTTACTGGAGAAAAATTGAATACATTTTCTGTTGTTGATGGGTTAGTGTGGTAGATTAAAGATGGGTACGTTGTAGCATGTTCTCTTTGGTGAAAATTATATAAATAAGTATAAAATGAATAGTCTTCAATATATATTATTCTGCATATTAAATGAGCCAAGAACTAGTTTATTTGCTTTCCAGAGATGACTTGATGAGTAAGGATTTTAAATTATAGCCTTTCTGACCGGAACTAGATCTGCAAATATTCAACTGTATTCTACTGAAACTGCAAAGTTTTGATATAGAATGAGGACTAAGCAGGATGAGTAAGTGATAAAAGAAATGACAAACATAAAACTACAAGAAAGTAATATTTAAAATAATAAAAACCAACCTCAATAAAATTGCTGAAACAAACAGTATTAAAAGCAGAATAGAGGCTGTATTTTACACAACACAATATAGGCATTTAATAAATATGATTTTTTTATTATTAATATTTTATCTACTATTGCTATCATTAGTGCTATTAATTTATGAATCACTGCAAACTTAGAAAATAAATGATAATTGTTATGCTTAATTAAACTAGGAAAAGTGCTAGTAGAGTACATGAATAAGTAAAACTTCTGAGTTCATTTTATGGAAATCTCAGTTTTATGTTATTAAAATCCATAATAGTAGTTTCTTTTTTAATAGATAAATTTTCTGATATTTCTCTATATAAAAAATGATATTAGTCTCATAATTCATGTAACCATAGCCTAGGTAACCACAAATGTGTATTTTAGCAGATTATTATATATTTTTCCTAAGTTATGCAGAAATGGAGGCACACCAAAGATGATTTGATAAAGTATTTTAGAAGAACAACAGATTAGGATTTAATGCTTAAGGTTTTCTGCTTTTTTATTAAACTGTATTTTTTAGAAAACATCTCAAGTAAAACTAGATTACAGGTTTATAATGCAAGATTTTATGCCTCCAAATATATGATTATACTATAGCAAATTACTTATTATAAAATATTTCATATGTAATGAGTATTTTGCATGTTTAGAGCACCATACTAAGCCCCATTCATATATGTGTGAGCTCATTTATGCTTATAGTTGAATGAAAGAATTACTGATATTATCCTAATTTTACCAGAGGAAATCATGGCATAGAGAGGTCAAAAGAACTTCCACAATGTTACAGGAAATTGGAAGAAGGTTATTTAATATTAACTATTTAAAACTATGTAAAAAATAAGATTTCCCACAAAACTCATAATCTAACATGGTATTTTCCAAGTATGTTTTACTTTCATCTTAGAAGATAATAGATTGAAAAAAAAAAAAGAATTCCATGAACACAGAACATCCAAAGATGTTGGTTTAAACAAAGATAGGTGTGTGTGTGTGTGTGTATTTTGTATATATGTATATACATATGCCTATACATATAAACACATCTATCTTTGTATAGCTATACACTGTATGTGCATGTGTGTGAAGACTTTTAAAACTTTAATGGCCTAATGCGTATTGCAATTCATCAAGAGGAAGATATAGGCAGTAATTTAGTAAAAGTATTTATTCAATTTCTACTACATTCTAGGTATTGGGCTAGAAATTAAGAATGTAAAAATTACATAGACATACATAGTATTTACTGCTACAGAAGTTATGTATGAGAAGAGCCATTAAAAATAAAACATGTAATTTTAGTATATAAAATGCAATTTTAAGGTAAGTTTGCAACAAGTGACATTTAAGGCGATAGGAAGGAGATGAATAGAAGAATGTGTTGGTTAGCTGAAGAGAAGGGAAAATGATCTGGGTAGAGGTACATCACATACAAAGGTGCTGAGGTAATAAAGAGAATGGCAGATTGAGATAATTGTGAAAAGTCTAATACAGCTAGATTAGGAAGATTTAAAAGATACAGCCAGAAAGTGAATCCAAAGAATGTGACAGGCTCAGAGACCTGGTGAGATCTGATAAGGATTTTGGATTTTATCCTAAGTGTAATCAGCTGATAAAGGGATACTAGCAAATATATGCTAATATCAACCATTCATTATATAAAGATAAAGAGAAGTTGCAACTTACTTCATGGTCTGTTTAATAATAAATTATTATTTATTCTGCTCCAGAACAGACCTCGAATCTCTTTGGTTCTCGGCATGTCTTTTGCCACCACCTTACCCTATATCACCATCCATTCCTGCTCAACTATATTATAATAATGACCTGCTAATTGTTCTGCTCCTAAGTTGTGAGAGGACTCCTAACTTCTAGTCTCAACTCAGGACCCAAAAATCCTTTCAACACTTAGGTCAGAGTATATCCCTATCCTGCTTAAATACCTCCAGTGACTTCCTTGTGCTAAGAAAGCACCACTGCCTCACATACCATTCAAGAGACTTTTACTGCTTTTGTATTCTCGATCTTACTTAACTCATACTCTGGAGCCCTACTACCTGCTATTCCTTCTGTTTGTTTTCTCCCTACATCCTCTGTAGTACAGATATAAAGGAATATCAATGCTAAGGTAAACACAGAAATTAATACATTTTCCATCAAATAAGATTTGTACCATTGTTGCTTTATCTATTTACATCATCTCTTAGATTTCTAAAACTTTGCCAAGAAGTATATTGATGCCTCAAAATTCTGAATATTTTAGACAATTTGAAAATAAAACACAAAGTCTAACATCCAAAATTTTCTCAGAGTGTAAAGCAAAGTTTGGATTTAGAGTATACTTATTTTTTTCCTTGGTATATATAGATATATGTGTAGAAAGAAATCTCGCTATTTTTCAAGTGAGGATTAAAAACTTTAATCTCCTAGTGAATGCAATACCAATACTGAGGCATACTTTCCACTGTCCTTGTTAATTATAAGGCTTCACTCATAGGACTTTTAAAAATGCTCTGTTAAACAATAGATGGACTGCTAATGTCCTTGAGCGTCTCTCTCTACAGTGGATGCTGTGACTTGAGTGTAGTTCCTGAACTGATTACTCAGTTTAAGTAAGCAGCTTATTCTGTAAATAGCAAGCTAACACTGGCTGCACAGGCTGTGGTTTTTGACTGTTTATTGGCTATAGGAAATCAACTCTGGTCTAATTTCCTACATGAGTCAAGAGCATGGAAGCCAAGGGAATGCAGGCTAATGTGACCTTTAAATGCATTCCTATGATACAAAGTTACAGATGAAAACATTTTGGAAGAGGTACACTGCCTTTTACTATCAGGAACATGCACCTTTGTTGGTATAAGTAAATAAAATTTAGCAATTCTAGGGTTAGTCTTAGCAACTGGAATCACCTCAAATTTATGCAATGTATGTATAGAAACCTTGTAAAGCTAGAACTGGAAAGACTATCACTTTAAAAGTAATCACAACCTAGTCATCTAGGTTGGTACCCAATTTTAATATAATATGCATATAATGTTACTCTTTACAATATTATTTATGAATATTATTAATCTTTGTTTGCCAAGTTCTTGACTTCTCAAGAGATTCCTTACATGTTAGGTATTATTAGATTTGACCATTACATTCTCAATCTGTAAATATGATATATACACACATTAGTTACAAGGGATATAACTAACTTTCAAAATCAGGGACAAATTTTCTAGGTAAATATTGGTAATATTAATGGATCAATGTCACTGGCAACAGGTTGCCTTTTATGAGAAAAAAACACGGACACAACCAAAAATGTCCAAACCACTTATATGACAACTGCAGACCTTCCTAGTGCAGCTGAAACCTCAAGGTAGAGAAACACCAGAATGTCACTTACATTTTCAGGTAGATATATCTAAAAAACAGAATGCAAAAGAGGCTTCATGTCTGAGGGAAAAAAACTGGGTTTCTTTCCTCTAGGTAGAAAGAGATAATAATATATGTACCCAAATTCTAAAATAGCAACATTATTTTCACTCTTGAAAAGTATTATTCTTTAATGTAGCTTTAGCAAATTATTTAATCCAGAAAAAATTTTTGAACGATTTTCAACAAAATGTCACCTTTACACTGGCAAGCTAAGTGTCCTTTCCGGTAATAGCAAATATCATAAAAATTTGAGAAATTCTAATTCAGGAGTAGAAATACTAGTGAATGGAACAAAGAGATGATTTTTCTTTTATTTATTCAAAATATTTGGAAAAGTCAATGCCAAGTTTGTGCCAGCCGGAGGTTCCAAGATAAAAGATCATAAAAGATTGTCACGTTTTGAAACTGAGGCAGTAATGAATAGCCTACTTACCAAATAAAAGAGAGCATGAACAGTTGGATTCACAGCTGAATTCTGCCAGATGTGCAAAGAGCTGGTACTATTTCTACTGAAACTATTTCAAAAAAATTTTAAAGGAGGCAATTCTCCCTATCTCATCCTATAAGGCCAACATCATCCTGATACCAAAAACTGGTAGAGGCACAACAAAAAAAAAGAAAACTTCAGGCCAGTATTTTTATTTTTTATTTTTTTGAGGTGGAGTTTCACTCTTGTGTCCCAGGCTGGGAGTGGAATGACACGATCTCAGCTCACTGCAAACTCTGCCTCCCACGTTCAAGGATTCTACTGCTTCAGTCTCCCAAATAGCTGGGATTACAAGTAAGCACCACCACACCCAGTTAATTTTGTATTCTTGGTAGAGACGGGGTTTCACCATGTTGGCCAGGCTGGTCTTGAACTCCTGGTCTTAAGTGATCCGCCTGCTTCCTACAGTGCTGAGATTATAGGCATGAATCACCGCACCCAGCTAATAATTTCTGATGAACATTGATGCAAAAATCCTCAACAAAATACTGGCAAACCAAATTCAGTAGCACATCAAAAAGCTAATCCACCATGATCAATCAGGCTTCATCACTGGTATCCGAGCTTGGTTCAACATATGCAAATTAATGAGTGTGAATCATCACATAAACAGAACTAAGGACAAATCCCACATGATTATCTCAGTAGATGCAGAAAATGCTTTGAATAAAATTCAACATCCCTTCATGTTAAAAACTCTCAATAAACTAGGTATTGAAGGAACATATATCAAAATAATAAGATACATACATGACAATCCCACAGCCAACATCAACCTGAATTGGCAAAGGCTAGAAGCATTACCCCTGAAAACTGATACAAAACAAGGATGCCCTCTCTCATCACTTCTATTCAACATAGTATTGGAAGTTCCAGCCAGGACAGTTAGGCAAAAGAAAGAAATAAGGCACATGCAAATAGGAAAAAGGCAAGTCAAACTATCCCTATTTACAGATGACATAATCCTATGTTTAGAAAACCCCATCCTCCCAGTCCAAAAGCTTCTTAACTGACAAATAATTTCAGCAAAGTCTCAGGATACAGAATGAATGTGCAAAAATCATTAGCATTCCTATACACCAGCAAGCTAAAATCCAAATTGCGAAATCCAAATCATGAACTAACTCCCATTCATAATTGAATAAAAAGAATAAAATACTTAGAAATACAGTTAACTAGGGAGGTGAAATATCTCTACGAGGAGATCTACAAACCACTGCTCATAAAAATCAGAAATGACACAAACAAATGGAAAAACATTCCATGCTCAGGGATAGGAAGAATCAGTATTGTTAAAATGGCCATATTGCCTGAAACAATTCATATACTTAATGCTATCCTCATTAAAATATCATTGACATTCTTCACAGAACTAGGAAAAACTATTTTAAAATTCATATGTAACCAAAAAAGAGCATGAATAGGCAAGGCAATCTTAAGCATAAAGAACAAAACTGGAGATATTATGCTACCTCACTTCAAACTATACTACAGGGCTACAGTAACTAAAACAGCATGGTACTGGTACAAAAACAGACACATAAACCAATGAAACAGACTAGAGAACCCAGAAATAAGACCACACACTTAAAACTATCTGATCTTCAATAAGCCTGACAAAAACAACAATGGGGAAATAATTCCCTAAATGATTCTGGGATAACTGGCTAGCCATATGCAGAAGATTGAAACTGAACCCCTTCCGTACATATACAAAAATCAACTCAAGATGTATTAAATACTTAAATGTAAAACACAAGGCTATTAAAACTCTGGAACAAAACCTAAGTAATACCCTTCAGGACATAGACACAGGCAAAGATTTCATGATGAAGACGTCAAAAGCAATTGCAACAAAAGCAAAAATTGACAAATGGGATTTAATTAAACTAAAGACCTTCCACACAGCAAAAGAAACTATCAACAGAGTAAACAGACAACCTACAGAATGAGGGAAAATGTTTGCAAACTATGCATTTGACAGTGTTCCAATATCCAGCATCTAAAAGGAACTTAATTTAACAAGAAAAAGAAAAAACATAAAAAAGTGGACAGAGGACATGAAGAGACACTTGCCAAAAGAAAACAAACATGCAGCCAATAATCTTATGAAAAAAGCCTCAAAATCACTGATTATTAGAGAAATACAAATCAAAGCCACAATGAGATACCGTCTCATACCAGTCAGAATGGCTATTATTAAAAAGTCAAAAAATAACAGATGCTAGTAAGGTTGAGGAGAAAATGGAATGCTTATACACTGTTGGTGGAAGGGTAAATTAGTCCACCCATTGTGGAGGACAGACCTAAAGACAGAAATACCATTCCACCCACCAATCCCATAACTGGGTTTATATCCAAAGGAATATAAATTATTCTATTATAAAGACACATGCATGTGATATTCATTGCAGCACTATTCACAATAGCAAAGACATGGAATCAACCCAAATGTCCATCAATGATAGACCAAATAATGGAAATATGGTACATATACACCATGGAATACTATGCAGCCATAAAAAGAACGAGAACATGTCCTTTGCAGGGACATGGGTGGAGATGAAAGCTATTATCCTTAGGAAACTAATGCTGGAACAGAAAACCAAATATCACATGTCCTTACTTATAAGTGGGAGCTAAATGATGAGAACACATGGACACATAGAGGGGAACAACATACACTGGTGCCTGTTGGAGAAGGGAGGGTAAGGAGGGAGAGGATCAACAAAAATAACTAATGGATATTAGGGTTAATACCTAGGTGATGAAATAGTCTGTACAATACACTCCCATGATCCATGTTTACCTACATTACAAACCTGCACATGTACCCCTGAACTTAAAAATTTTTTAAAAAGATTATCTATAGATTATAATGAAAAGGTTGTGCCTACCTTTCATCCATAATGGTGATCACTCCACAGCTATGTTTATATTTTAACTCTGTTCCCTGACTTTGGCTGATTGTAGCAGTGGAGAGGTCTCAATCCAAGGTAGGATATTCAAATTATCTTCACAGCGAATCTGGGAAGGCAGTTCAGGGTGGTATTCTTTATGTAGCTGGAATTATATTATATAAGCTCTTGCACTCTAGGGTGGCCATGTTGTATTTAGCTATTTGGACAGAATCAGGGAAATCTGATATGTAAAGAAGAAGAATGCTGAAGTATACCAAGACAAAAAACAAAGACAGTGGAGTGAGAAACCTCCCTTTGCCTCTATTAAATTTTCACATCCTTTTTTTCTATTTTTCCTGATCTCTTGGTGTCTCCCTGCTCTGAGTTTCAGTAAACATTTCTAAATATTTTTTGCACGTGTACCCCAGAACCTAAAATACAATAAAAAAAAATTTAGAAAAGAGCATGATAAATAGGAAATATATATATATATAAGAATATTCTACCTTTTCCTAAATCACATTATATTCTGTTAATTAAAACCAAAGGACTCTCAACTAATACGAGGAAATTTTAGTCCAGTGTAAAGCCAGAAAACAATGTTCATAATGGCAATATAGATGCTAACTGGTTAAGAAGGCACATAGAAGAGACTGTGTTGTCAACTAAACACTAGGCTATGAGGGATAAAGGGTGGTAGGGATAGGACAGATGGTAGAATTCAAGATTAATAAATACTTCTGGAGTGAAGGATGTCATGGCTTTGACACTTGGCTCACATGCTAAGATATACAGCAAAAGAAAGAAAAACAAACAGATACAAGAAAATATATGCAGTGCCTGAGAGTGAAAAAGGTTGATATATATTAAATTTAGAGTTCTCTCTGTATCTTTATAAGATATTCTGGGGGAAAGTGTTCTAGTTAGCTATTACCCTGCATTAGAGGAATCGTTTGGGCTAGAGTAAAATAAAGGGGAGCATAGCAAAAAACACATGCACACACAACACACATACTTTCCTGTTTGCCAAGGCATCAAGCCAATTACCAGAATGGTGGCTGTAAATTCAGTTATCTCTATTTCTTTGAGATTCTGTAGATATACAAAATGATTAGAGCAGCAGAGGTGTTATCAGTGAAAAATAAAATGCCTACCAACATCATTAACATAACCTTTGTCTTTGATGCCAGAGAAGTAAAATCTCTTGTTTTAAATGCTATTTGTCAACCTCTGCAAGGAATGTCATTTTTGCAACAGTTCTATAATTAGGAATTCATCTATTTCAGTTGCTGTGCATTTCTTGTGCCTTTGAGGTTTCTAATTAGTTGGTCATTGTGACCAAACTTTTACTGCAATTTTCCCGCAGACTCTGTAAGAAAAACTTGAGTTAGGCCCTATCAGGTCTGCTATTTAGCCAAGAGTATCTGTTTTAAATGCCTGGATGTGTCATCATGAAAACCTCCTATTACCTCCCATTTGTAAAAATGTAATGCACAGGAGTATTAAAGACAACGTGATTTGACTTTTATAATTGAATCAAACTTTACCATGTTTTTGTCCCTTCTGATATGAAAATACTAAATTTGGAGGCCAGAAGTTTCATTCTCAAAAGAAATGTGGATGGTAAAACAATCAATCAAACAAAGGAAAAACAGCAAAAAATGGGATAGAAACAAGGAAAAAAATAGTCTACTGAAATGAATTGGGAGAGTCCACATCATCATCCTGGTCATTGGAACTAGCAAGTTCTTTGAGTCTAAAAGTCCAAAAATATTGAAGCTATCCTCATATTTTGTGCTGTGTCCTCTTTCATGTAATAAGAAGCCTAATGTGGAGAAATAGGTGTGATTTATTATTTGCTGTATTAATTCATATATCATAAAATTTTATATCTGAAAAATTCTTAGAAATTAGTTTTTAATCTCCTGATTTTACCAAATACATAATGGAGACCTAGAGAGGTTAAAAGATTCTTACAATAATCTGTATGTTTTCTGGCCAGCCATAAGTCAGAATGTGTGCTCCACCTACGTCACCTCTGGATTTTTAAAATCACCTTCTTAAAGTGTGCATTCTTCAAGGTTCTTTCACTCCACTAATAAGCACGGCTATGGAGTAATTAGAACCAATTAAAATAAATGTTTTACTATTTGATAAAACTTTTAAAAACATATCTACCCTATTATATGCCACAAAGAAGTACATTTAATTTATCTTAATTGCTTTGATATTGCTTTTCAGGCTACAGTAGTCCCAATCATCTCTAAAATCAAACCAAACTACTTTTTTAAAGGCTGAAATTAGATTGCTCTCTAATTAATAACTCATTTTCATTCTGTCTTCAGTAACTGTAGTTATACTGACCACCTCGCCACAATGTATTACATTTCCCAACGTAACACTATTCTTTTGAACCAGTGTACCGGACATGTCCTTAAATCCCATCATCTGAGGCCCTGTTAAATCTGCTTTAGAAAAAGTTCTTTCCAATTTATGTTTTATTTATTTATTTATTATGTGAAGAAAACTCATACACATCCTTTCTGAGCACCATTATTCCATTAGATCCTTTCTCCATTCAGTGCATTACATTTTTTAATGGTGATGTTTATACATATTGAGTCACAGACTGTTGTTGACTTAAAATATTTTTCCCCAGCAGTGTTGGTAGATCATACCACTCTAGTAATATGTGTTTGAGACCAATGGGAAGACTGCATAGCTTGTGCAACACAGTTTTTTTCCATGCCAAGCAACATGACTAGAATGGAAGTAGACATCAAGACTTTAACGCCATTGATATCATTATCCAAACTCTAGTCAATTAAGGTAAAAAACATATTGACCCATTGGCTGGCTAGTGCTTGTTTGTTGTTTTTGTTGTTGTTTGATTATGTTTGTTCACGAAGAGTGTGTGTGTGTGTGTGTGTGTGTGTGTGTGTGTATTTGCATGTATTAGTTATAAGTATATGGCATACCTAAACAAGATGCAATTGGGCATGTGTACATCACCTAAATTCTAAATTATCAGCCATGCCAGGCATCACTTCTTTAACTGCCTCCAGCTTCTTTGGGAATTTCAGAAACAGCAGTTTTTCTTGCCAGGAAGTGGGTTAAAAAGCAATGAAGAACACCAATCCCATTGCCATCCCCATCATCACACACAAATGTGTGCTTGTGTGTGCATGTATGTGTATTTATAATCTTCCAATCAGTCCACGACTACATCTAGAAATTCTACCTATAGAATTAAATGCTCCAAAAAAAAATTAAAAATCAAAACAGATTTCTTAGTCTTGCTTGAAGGAAACACATGGATCTGGGTATGCTCCTTCTAGAGACCCATAATGCTGCAGTTTCACTTTAAAAAAAAATTGTCCCCCTTAATGATGCAGTGTCTTTCAAAGCCATTTCTGCCTGTTACCAAAAGAACTATAATTGCAAAATGTCCTTTTCACTTCCCCCGTACGGATCATCTTCAAGCATTTAAATTAATAAAAATCTCCTTCTATACTTTTCTCTTTAAAAAATTTGAGATTTGATATATTTCAGTCTCACTGAATTATAAACTATTTTCACTCAGCATTTAGATTTATTAGTTTTTCAAAAAACATTGAATTAACATGCTGAATAATAAGAGTCAATAAGATGTTTTCACAAGGTCTGCTTATAAATTTAAGAAAAAGATTGTTGAAGGGCTGACAGATTGAAGGCAGTAATAGTTAATGGACATATAGTGCAGGATAAATTGAATTATTTATGGAAATTTATAGCAAATAATTTCTGAAGATCATTTTTTTCATCAGAGCAAACCATAAGAAAAGATTATAAAAACAAAATAAACTTCTACATTACTCTTAAATAAAGGATCCAAACAGGATTTTTAAAAGTAAAACTACAGTCAAAGTGAAATGCATAAAAACAAACTTTTAAAATCTGTGATTTGAAAGAACCACATGTACTTCACTCGTCCTTGAATTCCAGCACCTCATTTTTAACTGCACTTAGTTTACATTTTACTTTCAGAGATTAATCTTTTCTTTTGCTAAGTGCATTGGAAATCTTGAGCACTAACTATGTAAATGATGCTAGGAAATGTATCCCCCAAGTATGAAATAAAGCTCTAACTAGATAATGCTAATAAATATTAATATATGGAGATAGCAAAGGAATATTAAATGATTAAGCTGCCCAAAATAAGAATAATAATATACCTAAAGTCCTCCAGGCACTCATTCAGTATTTTAGGGCTCTACAAATATTAACAAAAGCAGAGCCTGCAGAGAATTGTATGTCCTAAAGCTTTATGACTTGAATCACCATAAGAGGAATGGGCAGTGGCTACAACTTAACAGGTGAAAGATGGACTTAGTTGGTTAGGGCTGGTAATTAATTCTGATAGATGTAGCCTACTGTTTTATCTTTCAATAACCAAGTTTACTCCTCCACAAATTACCACTCTTTAGTCTTTCTGTGGGAAGAAAAAAAAAAAAAAAAAGTATTTTGTAGGCTTTAGGAGTCTCTGGAGAATTTGCTTTTGCCCTACCCACATTACCTAATTTTTCCAGACACTTGGATTATAAATGCTGGAGTAAAGAAAATGAGCTGTTAAGCAGAATGTAGAAACCTCTGTCACCCAAACAGAAGTAGAGTGCACCAAGAAACAGACTATGGGTGCCTCGTGTCTTTGTAGGTTCACAAAATAAGAGATGAAATGAGTGGCAGATTCCCTAACTCCCTAGCACAAGTCAGCATCATAGACTAAACTTATATTTATTTTTTATTGGTTCCAGTATTTGAAGACTATCATGCCCAACCGCTAACAAATAGCATCAATTCAAGAGGGCATTCTCTCTACTGCTCCGCTTTGAGGTTGTTTCCAGTATACTCTAATATTGCTATCAAGTGACCTGACTGATGACCGGATCGTTGAGAAAGAATTTGTACCAGGCCATAAATGTTTTGTTTCCATATTAAAGAAGATGATAGGAATAGATGATGATGATCTTGCTTGGAGGCCAGAACAATGCTCAGGTTCCTCATAAAACCCCTTACCACCACCTCCACCTCAGTCCCATCAAGGAAAAGATACAAAATTATACTTTGTATATGGTGGTAGTATAATAGCAAGCTCTGTGTATTATCATGAGATAATTTTGCATAGTTCTTTTTGCATGAGATAATTTTTCATGAGATAATTCTATGAGATTTGAGAGATATGAGTATCCATAGCCATATTAACAGTTACCCTGTAGTCTGTACTGTAAATAAGCAAACTAAGTTGGAAATATTAAAAGTCAGTATTTTTCATCACAAAACTACTGTTGCAGTTTAAGCTGCACTTCTTGCTTATGGGGATTATGTAAAACCAATAATAAGAAAATGACCTGCAAACAATTGAGTAGCCGTAGCACGATTGTTACCCTGCTTGCAAAAATCAGAACACATAAAGGGAAAAGGGACTTATTAGAAGAAGCAGTACAAAGCAAATCGCACAAAGAAGTCTATAGATGTGATTTCAAGTAATTCAGTGAATTTCTATACAGTGCATAGCTTTCAGCCTCAATAAAAAGCCAATTATTAATCCCGCAATTACCCAGCCTTATCACTACTGCACACACATGCTGACTGTGGCTAGAGTTCTAGATGATATTCTTTTTATTAGTATGGCCAAAGGGAAATTTAATTGGAGATACATCTCTTGAACAGACAAGGGAAAATATAAGGATTAACAAATTAATCCTAACATTTAATTACATTAAAATGTTTACCATTCCATATAGAAAATACTGACACTCTTGCTAACCTCTTTTTTAAAATCTGTTCTCTCTTATATAACAGTGAAAACATTATTTCTGAAGGGAAAAAAAAGGTAGGAGTTCCTTCCTGCTAGCTTGTGTACTGACTGAACAGGAAGAAATAATCAACCCAGTTTATTCTGGACTCTGTCAGTTCCTGACCACATTCTGTAAATGCAGGCATTTGGAAGAAAACAGACTGATCCACAGGTTACAGAAATCAAAATATGCACTGATGGAGAGATAGAAAACTGTGACTAAATGAATCCAGGTAAGTCTAAAATAGAGTAATGGAAAGAAACCCTGGCAGAATATTTAAAGAGACAGTCATGCTTACATCACAAACCTTTATTAGCCAAGCTAACAGCTAAATTCTTATGCTATATATAGTGCAATTTCTGCCTGACCGAAACTGTTTCTTTTTTCTTTCCTTCTCCCTCAACTGCATGCATGCACAGGTAAGATAATGTGTGTGCTTTTGTGGTGGATTTCTCAGTTGTCTACAAATAAGGCCCAGTTATATGGCTTTAGAACACCATTCAAACTTGCACATGTGCATGTTGTAACTTTACTATTATTGTTTTGACATTTAAGAAACAGATGCATGTTTTTCACTGTGGAAGGCAAACATCTGTTCTTCAGAATTCTCTTCAGAAGCTAGAGTCTTCTAGCAGGAGCATATTAAATTAAAGAAGCTCTTTACCACCTCAACCCTATTTGTGCCTCTCAATCCAAAATATTTTAAGAAACTGAAAAGAGAAACTTATGAATAAGTTTACCAACATGAAGACTTTGCTGACATTGATTAAATAGGTCCATACAATGTTCACTGCAAAGTAATCTATTCTAATGCAATTTACTAGTAAGAAGGAAAAAGGAAGTTGAGCTTTGAGCTGTGATATAGGAAGAGTTGCCTGAGGATTCCAGTAGGCTGGCACTTCAGAAAAATTGCATAATTCCCATGAAAAATAAATTCTCTCTGTTTTTATTAAGAAAAATCTATCCTAAAATGCATATAATCAGTTGTGCTTGGTTCTGGCATATTGAATGCATGGTTAGAGGGAGAAAAAATTCACAAAATGTGCATAGAAGGAATTCTTTTTTTGTATTGTTTTGTTTGGGCTTTATTTTGGGAGGGGTTTCTGTTTGGATTTTACTCTGAAAAGTGGAGAGAGATTGCCAGCTCCATCAAAGAGTAGTTTGTAAAAAACATAATTGCAATGCCCTCAGAACATATCTATTTCGTCTGGAATTTGTAAATATATTAACTCGCTATTCTCCAGGGAAAAAATGGTATGTTTTAGATTAATTTTGGATGTAAATTCTAAACAGGTGGACAAAGCAGCAGGAGGGAGATATCAGCTTTCCCACAGGGGTCTCACACCATATAGTTGCAGAAAATGAATCACAAGGATTGGTAGTAAAGGAAATCAGATTGGCCTAGCTGAGTATTTATACATGAAAGGAGCATGAAAACTCAGTAAATTGTAGATTAGGGATTCAAAGCCATGCGTCTACAATGTATAAACATGCAAACTCACTGCGGGCCACTGACTGTCCAGTCAATTGAAGAATGCACATATTTTTAATTTAATTCTTAAAATTATATGCTATAGTCTGCGTGTTCACATGACGAAAATATTTCTTCCTACGTACATACTACACGTGCCTTGGAATAAAGTTGCTTCTTGATTACAAACATTTGTGAGCTTTCTGCTGGTGACACTGTTTGTGACATTGGCAGGAACAGAGTTCAAATGAAGAGGTGGTGAACTTCATATCCCTCGTAGCTAAATTATATAGAAGAAAACAAGAGAGTCCCTGTGTCATTTTTGAGCACAGTACAAATTGTCCTGAGAATAAGTAATGAATGTTGTTTTTGGTGGCATACTCCCAGTGGGGACATAGATATATTTGTGAAATTTCCGTTTACTGCTGGCATTCCTAGAAATGCCAGAATTTTTTAAATTGTTATTTCTTCCTAGTTCACAATTTGCACAAAACCTGAGAATCTTAATTTTAAATTGCATTTTTAATGTCTTCAAAACCCTTGGCAGTTTGATTTTTAAATGACTTTTGCTTACAAGGCGACTTTCAGAATGCTGAGTTCATCTGTATCTCCCAGACATATGGGGGAAGGATCCTCAGAAACATTTGCCTGGCCTTCTCACAGCCACACTGATTGTCCCGGGTGTTTTGCTCTGTGTGACAAGGAATGTAATGATAATAATGTAATTAAGATTTACTGAGCATTTACTACTTACAAAACACGGGATTAAATGTTTTACATTCTTTATCTCACTTAATCCTCACTCTAAGTCTGGGAGTTAGATAGCTTTATTATCCCCTTTACAAAATAGATGATGAAGCTGTAGTTTGAAGAAATTAATTAATTTGTCTAAGATTACTCATTCTAGTCACTGGTAGAGCCAGACTTGAATTTAGACCCTTCTGACAACAAAGCTATATAAGAAACACCTCTTGATGCAAAATTTACTGACTGTTCTCCAAATTGATCCTTTTAATTTTCATAATTGCCGTGCAGAGTATTAGCCTGCAAGAGCTATCTTTAAAAAAAAAATGGTAGTAAGCCCACATTGTTTGACTTCACATTGACATGCTTTCACTGATTCTGGTGAATACCTTCCTCCAGCAGCTTCCTTGACTCCCACAGATGATCAGGATGGTCACTTGGTACTAACTCCTCAGCCCCTAGGTGTTTAACTTTCTGTTTCTTCTTACTAGAGCCTCTTCTCTGGGCAGCCCAATCAGACAAGACCTAAGATGGTCGTGTACACATTCTACTCCTGATTGTCCCCATCTTGTAGACAACTGCCTGTTCATCCTTGCTTCACCAAAGTCTAGGCTGGCAAGTCATTCTCATAGAGTAGTACTGGATTGGATCAATTAATAGTGCTGTTAGTCAGCCTCCCTTTATTATAGATATGTGTTGGTGGAAGTTAGAACAGAATTTGCATCCCTTCTTATTGTAGAGGGTCACATATAAAATTTCGTTGGAAGTCTACAGAAGCCTTCCAACAATAGGTTTGATGAAATAGGGCAAGAAATTATGTCACTCCTGGGATGTAGAAGAGGATGAGACTCAAAACACAGCTTTTGCAAATATTGTATCCTTATAAGAATTCTCTCTCATCCCCACTATCTTGAAGTCTCAAAGTGGCTGAGAAAACCCTGAATCCTTAGACCAGATTCTGAAGAATTCATATTGTAAACATGCATATGATGATTTGCAAACACTCCAGCATGTTTTGTATCAGTGGCTGGTAGAGATTTCAATTATTTTATATCCTGCTATGTCTGCATCTATATTATTGCATGTACTTGTATATCTTTTTAACTTAAGTTTGCACCAGTTTCTTCAGTTTATTGTCTTTGAAGAAATGTCTTTTAAATGTACTCATTTTATTTGTTTATGCACCATAATTAATGTCTCCTCTATTGTTCATAAAAGTTTTTGCAATATCAGAATAATATACATGCAATATAAATTTATAAACATCTAACTGAATCACTAATTAAAAACATAGGATAGATCCTTGGAAGTGTAATGATTGATTCTGCATGTATGAATTGTAAGGTTGCAAGTACTTAGGTTGGTTCAAAAGTAATTGTGCTTTTTGCCATTACTTTTGCACCAATCTGATACATCTTATCAAATTTGTCTTCTAATTGGTGTTACAACCATACCTATATTTTTCTGAACTGATAGGAACATTGAGTATTATCTTTTAAAAATATATTTGATGTTTTGCTAGACTAATTAAAAATAAAGAGGCTATGATGTTTATATAAAATTCTTTTGACATTCTTTTCATAATTTAAGGTTCACAAGATTTAAATTTAACATATAAACAACTTCAAAACAAGAAACATAATAGACTGTATAAAGAAAATGTAGTACACATACACCGCGGAATACTATGCAGCCATAAAAAGGAATAAAAGGAATAAGGTCGTGTCTGATATGGTTTGGCTGTGTACCCACCCAAATCTCATCTTGAATTCCCACAGGTTGTGGGAGGGACCTGGTGGGAAGTAATTGAATCATGGCAGCAAGTCTTTCCCATGCTGTTCTTATGATATTGAATAAGCCTCATGAGATTTGATGATTTTAAAAAGAGGAGTTCCCCTGCACAAGCTCATTCTCCCTCTTTGCCTGCTGCTGTCCACATAAGATATGACTTGCCCCTCCTTGCCTTTTGCCATGATTCTAAGGCCTCCCCAGCCAAATAGAACTGAGTCCAATTAAATCTCTTTGTTTTGTAAATTGTCCCAGTCTCATGTATGTCTTTATCAACAGTGAAAATGAAATATTGCAGTTCTTTTCAGGAGCATGAATGAAGATGGAAGCCATTATTCTCAGCAAACTAAAGCAGGAACAGAAAACTAAACATGGCGTGTTCTCACTTATAAGTGGAAGCTTAACTATGAAAACAAGTGGACATAGGGAGGCGAACAACACTGGGGCCTGTTTGGGGAGGGAGGTGGGGGAAAGCATTGGGAAAAAGAGCTAATGCATGCCACGTTAATACCTATATGATGACTTGACAGGCACAGCAAACCATTATGGCACATGTTTACCTATGTAACAGACCTGCACATCCTACACATGTACCCCAGAACTTAAAAAAATAAAAAAGAAATATGTTAAGTGGCATCAAAATATTGCTTACTTGTTTGAACAGCATTCAAATATTAGAATAATATTGAATAAAGGAAATTGAATAATTTTAATTAATTAATGAATTGAATTTAATAAATTTAGTAATGAATAAGTAAGGAAAAATAAAATGACACTAAATATTCATCATTAAAATAATCATAGTTAGATCTTACTGGAAAATATGGAAAGTAAAAATCTTTATGTAAAACCAAGTATCCTCTTATTTTTATTAAGAAACTTCTTTAGATTGTCATTGTCCATTTTATTTCTTTTCTGTATTTTTTCTTGAAGTATACAGAACTCACTCTGCCAGAGTTATTAATGTGTCAACATTTTCATCCTTTCTGAGATGTTTATAAATCAGCCGTAAAATATGTGATGACGGTGTAAACTTGGCATATATTCTTAGTGAGAAGCATTATTTTTTTCACATTTTAAAAATGAAATCCTTTGGCTGCTATGAACCTACAAAGGGCAAAATCTAAATGTTTTCCAACTCTATTTGTGTTATACTCTCTTCCTAAAAAGTTTAGTTTACCAATAGTATGCTTTATGAAATACTGGATTTTATATTTCTGCTCTAGAAAAAGGCCTCCCTGTTAAAAGCATAGAAAATAAAAAGGAAATACTAGATGGAGAGTAATATTATCTAAAGGCAAAAGGAAAGAAGTTTCCTAGTATAAGAAAATATTGCCCAGTTTTTTGTATCTCAGAGGACAGATAAGATATTTCACATCATTTTCCAGATGGTTTTTGACTAGTTCTTATTTCATGGTGAATCAACCATTTCAGAATCACAGGATTCTAGTCCCTGACGAAATGTCATTCATCAGTGAAATTCCATAGTCAGCTCCATAATATCTGGTGTACTACACATAAATCATTTTTGAGGGTTATATAAAAATAATTCAGATTTAATATTTAACTTGTTATGATCTATAAAATTTCTCACAAACAAAAAACTTTAATAATGTATTCATCCTATCAGATTTGCTTTTCTCTCTCTCCTTATTTTTCCATAGGAAAAACACTCATATTTATAGTATAACAAATAGTCAACTTGTGTTTCATTTTGTTTTTCTATGGAAGATCTGATATCAAGACTCTTTTCAGGTTACAGAGACTACTTTAACTTTGTGGGCCTCAAAGGAGAAAATTTTAAGTGACTTCCAAAGTAACTTGCATCAACTATACTTGCTTTCTGTCATTGGAACTTCTCTTAAAAGTTTATGAAAGAAATAGAATTCATATGTATGCCTATAATTTGCAAAGCCTTATACATATACGTAATAGTTAATGTAAAGGAGAGAGAAACTAGTATGGCAGGAATGGGGACCCTGAGTATTTGAGCCACTTCACTTAACCTACCTGTAACTTCAGTGCCTGCTAAGGCCAAATACCATACATACCACTTTCATTTGATGATGATGGAGCGCTTCTATGCACAGTATACTTTATGATTTCCTTTGTCAGATTAAACCCAATTAATGATGGACAGCTGTGGTTACATGGTAACTTGGTGGGCCCATAGTTAAGTGTTCAGTCTCTAATAAAGCCCAGTGGTAGGGCAAAACTGTTGCTCAAAAGGAGAGCAATTATCTCCAGAGGAGGGCAGAAACTTGCTTCAATATCCCAAGGACCTGCACTGCCGTTAACCCATAAAGGGCCAAAGCCTTGAAACAGCCTCCCTAGCTACCATTGACATCTCAAGAACCACTGGGCCTGCTGGGTTATATGGCCCAAGTGGCAGGGCAGCTTACACAGCAGCCTGGACCTGTTGCAGAGCCTTCTCTTGATCTGAACTCCACTCAAAACAAGCAGCTTTTTCGGTCACTTAGAAAATGGGCTGGAGTAACACACCCAAATAAGGAATATGTTGCTCCCTAAATTCAAAAAGGACCACGAAGCATTGCCCCCCTCCTTTTTTTGTACCTACAATCCTACCTCTAGAAAACAGATACATCTTTTCCTTTTCTTGTTGTCTCTTGAGACAGATTCTTGCTCTGTTGCCCAAGCTGTAGTGCAGCATCATAATCTCAGCTCACTTCAGCCTCCACCTCTTGGGTCAAAGTGAATCTCCTGCTTCGCTTCAGCCTCTGAGGTAGCTGGGACCAGAGGTGTGTGCCATGACCCCGGCGGATTATTGTATTTTAGTGGAGATAGGATTTTGCCATGTTGGCCAGGCTGGTCTCAAATTCCTAGCCTCAAGGGATCTGTTTGCCTCGGCCTTCCAAAATGCTGGGATTACAGGCATGAGTTGCTGTGATCATCCAGATTACATCTTTCTTTAAGGTGAAACTGAATTTTAGAGAGTGTAAGTACCTTACTCTGGTTCACATAGATATGAAAGAGTTGAACTAAGTGTGAACACAAAATACATTTTGTTCTTTTGAAAGCTTGTATCTTTACAATTACTCTTTTCCCTTGTACCCTTTAACCTCTCTGACTTTAAGAGAAACTAGAGAATTATGATAATACTTTGAGAAATAATAAATATCAGCTTGACACCGTGTGTGTGTGTGTGTGTGTGTGTGTGTGTGTGTGTGTGTGTAAACTGCCATGCTAAGTACTTTAGTTATAACAAATACAAGTAAAATAAGTATATGCCTTCAGTATTTGCACATATTTTATTGATATTTTACCATGTTAGGCCTACACTTGGTACTGGGAATAGTAATGTTATTAAAAGACCATAGTTTCTATTTTCAAGAAGCTAAGTCTAGTGTATGGGAAAATACGCAAACTAAAATTACATCTTAGTTAATTGGTATTGAGTTGGCATTTAAAAAATTTTGACCATATCTTCAATTGTAACAGAAGAGAGAGGGAGCGATTGTGATATTGGTAATGGTGGTTGTGGTGCTGTGCATGTTCATGTGTTTATTTGAGCAAAGGGTAAGCTGTATTGAAAGACAAAAGTGAGTAAAAGTTGCTAACATAAGAATTATAAGAGGCTCAGTATTACTGGGTGTAGGTATATGGAGGAAAGACCAAAACTGAGCTAGACAGACAGGCAGGGGTCAGATCCCAAAGGGCTATGTATGCAGTACTGATTAGAAGCCTTGAACTATTTTGAGCATAGGGGTGGGAAAATAATTATAGAATTTTAAAACTAAAAATAATATTATGGAAATGAGGAGGTTGGCTTTGAAGACATGATCTCCTTATAGCAGTTAAAAAGACATGACTGGAAAATTCTTTGAGACTCTTCTATTGGCAGGGTGAGGTCTGTATATTCTCCCTGAATCTGAGAAGCAAAAAGGAAATAAAAGTTGGTAGGTTAATGTAATCACCCAGTCAAGATTATTGTGTGAGCCATACCTAGTACAGTAGCCTTAGAAATAGAAAGAAGGTTTTAGATATGAGAAATGTTTAAGATACAAAGCTTAAAACATTCGAGAAACATATATTTTGTTGGCAATAGACTTGTAGATAACAATCTATATTGAAAAGCAGATTTAATGGAATTATAGAATAGTCACAAACACTGTACCTTGGAGCATAGAGCAAACATTGCTGGTGCACTATCTATGTCCCTTATGTGCTTCAATTTCCATTCTTGCAAATGGTGTTCACTGTCAATTCTCAGCCATAGGACTTTCCCAAATCTCTTCTGCAAAGCAAGCTGAAAATACCCCAAAATTAATGCCACTAACAGCAGCCCTTGGCAAATAACACAAGAGTTTCAGGATACATTCTGCAGCAAACTCATGACTTAGATATGATAATACTTGGATTTTTTCTATTCTGTCTTCCAAAATTTCCTAGAGAAACTGAGCTCTAATGAACTGCAATGATAACCAACTCATTAACATACATTTTCCTCCTTCTGTAGCCCCCACAAGTGATTTCGGGGCTCACCTGTCAGCAAACTACTTTCTCTCTAGCCGCAGGATCATCCTCTGAAAATTCGAATGAACCTATAACAGATAAAGATATTAAATTTGTAATTTTAAAACTTTCCCCCAAATAAGAGTCCAAGTGTGGACAACTTCATTGGTATCATCTATTAAACATTTAAAGAAGAACCACTACCAACTTTTATAAACTATTTCAGGAAATATAAGACGAGGGAATCCTTCTCAAATCATTCTATGATACCAAAATCAGACAGACATCACAAGGAAACAAACTGCTCTATCTCACATGAATATGAATATCTCATAAGGAAGTATAAATATATATCATAATATCTCATAGGGAGATAAACTTACATCTCTTTATGAATAACATAAAAGCCCTCAACAAAATATTGTAAACCAAATCCAGCGACATATAAAAAGAAATATAGACCAAACAAATAGGCTTTGTACCAGGAATGTAAGATTGGCTTATCATCTGAAAATCAATTAAGGTTAATACACCAGGTTAGTATAGTGAAAGAAAAAAACTGCATAATCATCTCCATAGACATAGAAAAGCATTTGACATAGCTAACATCATTCACAAACAACCTTAGCAAACTTAGGATTGAAAGAAACTATTTCAATCATTAAGGACACCTGCAAAACAACCCGTACTAACATAACATTAATGGTGAAAGACTGGATGCCTTCCCTCTGAGTTCGGGAACAAGATAACGATACGTAATTTCTTCTATTTATGTGGTTCTGGAGGTCCTAGCTAGGTCAGTGAATTCTAATCTCAACAAAGCTGTTATTACAAAGAAATACATTCAGTAAAATTTAACATCCTATTTTTTAATTTTAAAAAGCTCTTAGCAAAGCACACATTAACCCTCTATGATAAAGGCAGTCTTGCAAAGTTCAGCTGACATCATAATTGAAATATTCTAAGATTAGGTACCAAGCAAGAATGCCCACTCTCACACCATTATTCAACAATGCACTTGAAATAAACTCAGTTTATTAACAGATAACCTGACACTATTTTACATATAAAATTGTGAGAAACTACAATGAAGCTGCTACAAATAAAAAGCAAATTTAGCAGGGCAATATTCCAATAACAATTATATTTCCATATACTTTGGCATAAATTTAAAAACTGAAATTTAAGAAATACTATTTTCAGTAGCATCAAAATCATAAAATATGTAGGAATAAATTTAACAAAATACAGGGAAGATATCTGAAATTAAAATTAAAAAATGCCATTTAGAGAAATTAGAAACCTAAATTAATAGATATTCCATAGTCATGAACTGGAAAATGCACTGATTAATATTTTAATTTTTTCTAATTTAATCCATATTTTAAAGCAATCCCAATCAATAGCCATTTCTTTGTAGAAATCGACAAGCTGATTTTAAAATTGATAAAAAATTCAAGTGACCTAGAATAGCAAAAATATTTTTGAAAAGAGAAATATATAGTTGAAAGACTAACACTTTCTGATTTCAAGACTTGCTATAATTCTACAGTGATAAGCCAGTGTGGTATGGGTTTAAGGACAGGCAATTGGGTCAAAGGCACATGCACATTCTAAAAACAGAGCAATGCACTTGATTTTTGGCAAACGTGCCAAAGCAAGTTATCAAAGAAAAATAACTCTTTCCAACAAATGTTGCTGGAACAACTGGATAAATGTATAGAAAAAATACAGCAAGATGCCTTCTCACATCATAAACAAAAATCAATTTTAGAGGGCTCATAAACTTAAACATTAAAGACAAAACTATAAAGCTTTTAGAAAAAAATACTTTGCAACTGATGATCAGCAAAAATTTCTTAAACAGGATGACAAAGCAACAATCATGAGAGAAAACAAGAATAAAAATATTTTCATCATTTTAAAAAGAAATTTTAACAAATAACACCACTGAAAAATGAGTAAGCAAGCTACTGGGAGACAATACTTAAAATACATATGAATCTGCAAAAGATTTATATGCAAAATATGTAT
This sequence comes from Sapajus apella, assembly GCF_009761245.1. Lineage (NCBI taxonomy): Eukaryota > Metazoa > Chordata > Mammalia > Primates > Cebidae > Sapajus > Sapajus apella. The sequence goes on from NW_022436976.1 coordinate 7,365,193, forward strand.
AAATTCTCACAAATCAATAACAAAATACATATCAGTGCTAAAGACAACTCAATAGATTTCAGAAGATATTTCACAAAAAAGGAATAATTGGGAACCATATGAACAATTTATGGCAAACTGATCACAAAATCCACTTTAAACATTCTAAAATAGCTAAACTTTGGACTCGTAAAACTGATTTGATGAGAATACAGTGCAACTTGGCCATTCTCGTGTTGTTGATGGTAACATAAAATGATGCAAGTACTTTGGAAAATGGGCAATTTCTCATAAAATTAATGTACAACTACCCTACAGCCCAGCGTTTCAATTCCTAAAGCAATGGAAATAATATGTCTGTAAGCCTGGATGTGGTGGCTCACATCAGGGCCCAGCAGTTTAATTCCCAAAGTAATGACAATATAAGTGTGTAAGTCTGGATGTGGTGGCTCACACCTCTACTCCCAGCATTTTGGGGGGACATTGTAGGAGGGTTTCTTGAGGCCAGGAGTTCAAGCTAACCTGGGCAACATAGTGAGACCCCATCTCTACAACAAATAATTTATAAAACATAAATACATAGAAACACATAAACTAGAATGTTTAGAGTAGCTATATTCATAAAGCCAAATATTGCAAATAACTCTAAGTTTCAAGAGAATGGAAAGAATGCTGACATATTCTTGCAATTGCAATCAATAGTCTCAATAAAATAGAATGAACTATCAAATCATCTTATGTCACAGTTTAAGTCTGCTAGGAAGCAAATACTAAAGAAGAAGGGCTACAAAAAATGTATTGCTATGATCTGAATGTGTTCCCTCAAATTAGTGTGTTGAAAACGGAATCCTCAGTGCAACAGTCTGGGGCGGTGGGACTAATAGGAGATGTTTAGGTGGTGAAGGGATCTGCCTTCATGATGGAATAATGCCACTATAAAATGGGCTTGCATAAGTGGGTTTTCTCTCTTTTACCCTGGTACCTTCTGCCATGGAAAGATGAAGTAAGAAGGCTCACACTGACACCAGTAGCTTGATCATAGACTTCCTTAGCGTAGAAACAAATTTCTGTCCTTTTTAAATGACCCATTCTTCTATAGAACCTCAAAATAAATTAAAAGAGGGAGTAATACCTTAAGAAAGAGAAGAGAGAAAATATAACTGATCAGGACCCTCTTGCTGTCTTGCAATTCTAAAGGTCTCTGCCAGTCCAGTTAGGAGATTTAGTCAAGGATTACCATAAGAAGGGCCTTGTATTGGGTATAAATGTTGAGACTCTTATACTAAAATTTTCCTCAGTTGTTGGCTAGAGGCATCCTGAAAAACAGTGCAACACAGTCACCACAATTCTTGCAGCTTGGTAGTGGGTTCTTTCTCTAAGGGGAATCAGAGAACAAATTTGTGTCTTATACCCAACAACATGGATGAACCTGAAGATCATTATTCCAGTAAAAGAAATTAGATGTAAAAGAGGCTATATTGTATGATTCATATGACATGCACAATCAGGCATATCTATATATATATACGGAAATGAGAATAGTGTTTGCCTTTGGGAAATTGAGAATTGACTGGAAGAGGGCATGAGAGAACTTTCTGGAGTGATGAACATTTTCCATATCATGATTGGAGAAACAGATACATGAGTATACTTATCAAAAGTCATCTAAACTATACACTAAAGTGCTACAAATTTACTTCAATTTGAAAAATAACTATTTAACCACTGCTCCTCCCTACTCTACATACAAAATATACAAGCATCAGAAACCTAAAATAGCCATCAAAATCACCTATAAGTCTCTACTCATTTACACTTGCCAACTGATAGTTAATTTTTAGGGTAACTGAGATTGAGCAAAGCCTGTTGAATTTTACCTAGCATTTAACTGAGCAGGATGTGTTCTTGTGTGTATGTTTGTGAGTGTGTGTGTGTGTGTGTGTGTGTGTGTGTGTGTATGTTTTCTAGGAATGTACTTTTATACAATTGTATATATTAGGTTGGTGTAAACTTAATTGCAGTTTTGCCACTAAAAGTAATGACAAAAACTGCAATTACTCATGCACCAACCTAATACATAGACATGGCTAAGTGTACATCACTAATGAACTACAAACTTTCAATAAGTTCAAGTATTTCTACAAGGAAGATATGGAAAACTTCTTTTGAGGCCTTAATGAACACACAGTGAGGAGGTCACACACATGTTCCTGACTCAAATAACTCCATACCCAAATTATTTTTATTGAAGTAACACATGCTTAGGGTTCATGTAAAGGAGCAGCTCTGGCTGTATTTCACCCACTCTTCTGGTCTGCTGTCCAAACAAAAGTACTCCGTACTCCTACACTATTATGGTAGATACAGATCTAGCTCCCTCTTTTTTTTTTTTTTTTTTTTTTTGAGACGGGGTCTCATTCTGTCTCCCAAGCTGGAGTGCAATGGCATGATCTTGGCTCACTGCAACCTCTTCCTCCCAGTTCAAGTGATTCTCTTGCCTCAGCCTCCTGAGTAGCTAGGACTACAGGTGTGTGCCACCATGCCCAGCTAAATTTTTGTATTTTTAGTAGAGATGGGGTTTCACCATGTTTGCCAGGCTGGTCTCGAACTCCTGACCATAAGCAACCCACCCTCCTCCGCCTCCTGATTTGCTGGGATTATAGACATGAGCCACTGTGCCTGGCCAATTTTGTTCTCTTATACCAGTATTCCTGTGCTGGATTTTTTTCCAGCTATAATCCTAATGTAATTTTTAGATTAAATAGTTATGTAGTGCTTATGCTATTTTAAATATATAAAAATATTACAATGCTTAAGCCAAGTGATTTAATAACATTTTTTCATTAGTAGTCTTTTCTACATTAAAAATTGCCCTATTTTGTATGTGTTTGCCTATTTATTGCTGTAATAATCGGTTCTTCCTAATGAGCTAGGAGGTAGAACTCAACTCAGGAGATGAGACTTGACACCAAAGGTGGGGCTCTGGCACTGGACCAAATTGAGGACTAGCTAAAGCAGTCAGGACAAAAGCAGCTTTCCATAAGACATAACCACCAGTGTGTGATGTCAGTTTGCCATTGCCAGTGCAACACCCAGAAGTTATGCCTCCTTCCATGGAAATTACTGAACAACCCAGAAGTTTCCACCCATTTCCTAGAAATTTCTGCATGACCTGTGCCTAAATTTTCACATAATTAAAAGTGGACATTAATATGACTGCAGCACTGCCTCATAACTGCTGCTCTGGGCACAATGCCTGTGGGGTAGCCTGCTCTGCAAGGGATAGTAGCTTTGCTGCTGCTGTGACTTCAATAAAAGTTGCTACCACCACCAACTCGCCCTTGAATTCTTTCCTGGGAGAAGCCAAGAATCTCCCAGGCTAAGCCCAAAATTTGGAGCTTGCCTGCCTTGCATCACTGTTACTTCTAGTAGCCTAAATATAATTTTTATATATTCAGATGTCCTATATAATTTATCACTTAAATTTATTTGCAGAACTCTTATTCCTAAAATCTCATATTCTCCTGCTACAATATAAATTAGTTACTCTTTTGCTCTACCACACTGTTCTTGTCCTGGAATTTTTCTTCTCTGTGAACTTTACCTTTCAAATTTTCATGTTGGATTCCCAGTTTCTTTGATCTCGTGTCTTGTCGTTTCTTGTTTAACTTTTTCTCAGCTTGGTAGATACCTGTTCAACTCTGCAAAGACAGTAATTCTTTTTGGAAAAATTGCATATCTGATAATGTCTTCATCACCTTTTCACATTGAATTAATATGTTTTCTCAATAAGGAATTATACGATAAAACTAAATTTCCATTAGAATTTTGAAATTATTACTCTGTCTTCTAGCTGCCAATATTTCTGTTGACAGTCTCCTGACTTTATATGAAAACTTCATGAGAAACATCTAGTTTTTCTTTTTCTTCTCTCTACAGCTTTAAGGCTTTCAGCTTTATGCCTTTTTGTTGTTGTTGTTGAGATGGAGTCTCACTCTGTTGCCCAGGATGGAGTGCAGTGGCATGATCTTGGCTCACTACAACCTCCACCTCCTGGGTTCAAGCGATTCTCCTGCCTCAGCCTCCTGAGTAGCTGGGATTAAAGGTGTGTGCCACTATGCCCAGCTAATTTTTGTATTTTTAGTAGAGACAGGGTTTCATCATGTTGGTCAGGCTGGTCTAGAACTCCTGACCTTATGATTTGCCCACCTTAGCCTCTCAAAGTGCTGGGATTAGAGGTGTGAGTCACCACACCTGGCCACCTTCATGCCTTTAATTATGAAAATTTAATAATTTTTATTCACTTTAATCATAATCATTTTAACTAACTTATTGTAATCCTTATTTGTCACCTTTCTCCCATCTCTTTTCTCTATTTTCTTTCTGGAATTCATTAGTCAGATGTTTGACCTTCTAAATATTCTCCTATTGTCTGTCTCTTGTGTATTTTGTATTGCTCTCTGCAAGATTTTCCTAGCTTTTATTTTTCATTTTCCCCGGAAGTTAGTTTTGTATATTTTATTTCACAGATTTAAATACAAGTAATCTGATAGGAACACCTATGTGTTTTGATTCGCAATTCCACTAACCTACATGCATCTATTTTCATATACCTGCCTTCTCTCCTGTTTCAATAAATTGTCTGTGCTCCCATCTAAGACAAACACAACTACTTCATTTATTTATTCAGTTTTTTCATTCATTTATTTATTTTTTGCCTGACAAATATTTATTGTGCGTTTATTACATGCCTATAACCCAATTCTATTCTCTATAAGGCAACAACTACAAAAAACTCCCTATCCTCATGGATCCTTATTTGAGGGCCTGAGGAAACAATAAACACAAAATAATTACACAGGGAGTAAATTAAAGCATTATAACATCAGCCCTTGTTACCTTTTGAATAAATTTGCTCCTAAAACCAATTCTTTTGTCTCTTTCAACATCAGCCTCAGTATCTACTGAATAATTTCTATGAGTAAATAAACCCTCTACATTTCAGCTTAAAAATAAATTCTTATACTTCATTCTCCTTTATTTGTTGCCACATTTCTCTGTTACCTTTTAGAGCAAAACTCCTAGAATTGGTGGTGCCTATTCACTGTCATCACTTTCTCACTTTCCCACTTCTTTTTACTCCAACACCTCATGAAACTGCTATTATCAAGGTCCCCCTGTTGCTAAAACTAATGGATGATTCTTAATCCTATTGTGACCTCCACTTAGCACTGGAAATAGTTGATCATTTCTTCTTTTAGAAATACTTTATTGACTGGACTTTTGGAATACCATTCTTGTTTTCTCCTGTTTCACTAACAGTTCCTTCTTAGTCTCACTTGCTGACTAAGTATCCGTAAATACTGGTATGACCAATGGCTGAGTTCTCAGTCCATGCCTTTTCTCTAGGTGAACTCATTTAGTTTAAATGGCATCTGAGTGATAATGAATTCCAACCCCATTTAACCAACTGCCTATCTGCGACACCTTCACTGCAATAATCAATCACAGTAACTAACAGCAACTGAATATTTCTCATGAGTCAGAAACTGTTCTAGGAACATTTGGAACAGAATACATTTAGTTTCCCAAGAACTCTTTTTACACACGATGAAACTGAAGCACTGTGTACTTAATTCAGTTTTTAATATTATGTAGCTAATAAGTCACTTACCCAAATTTAAACCAGAACCATCTGGCTCTACCTGCCTATGTTCTTACTCATTAAACTATGTTCCTTTTGGCTGGTTAAAGCTGGCATTTCTGACTAAATACAGGAAGACATTTAATTTGAATCAGACATTTTTACTAGGAACCTTGCAGTATGTAGGTATGTTTATGTGTAAATATACCTCTAGCATTTGAAAATTATACAGATATACACTCAGGGCAACAATGAGGTAGCAGTTGATTTCTCTGACGGTCAACAAATGTACACTTTTCTGAAATATATTTTCCATATTTTTCTGTTTTCTTTCAGTTGAAAATGTGATCACAGTGAGTATTAATGTTAAGTAATTGGGAGAGAAGAAGGAAAAACTTAGAGCCAGTGGTGGAGGTAGAAGACATGCTTATAACTATAAAGGTTAAAAACCTGGTATATATGTAAATGAAATGACTATCAAACATAGATTAACAATTTCCATTAGACCACAATAGTAAGGTAAAAGTATTTCTATAAAGTAAATCAATATGTTTCTTGCTTCACCTGACATTTGCTATTGAGTTCATGTAATGTGGAATGGTATCACAACTGAAATAGTAATAAACTGTATCAATAACTGAAAGCAGCACAAATTGAGTACAAATAACATGAAAAGAGAGAGTCGCCAGCTCCCTTAGTCAATAAAGATCACAGCTTTCCAGATCATGCTTGAATTGCAGTTATTAATCATACTGCCCACTTAGAGCAGACAATATTGTGCCACTGATAATAGATAATCTTCTTGGGCATGATGTCAGCTCTTCTATGAACCAGGAAGACTTGGGCCATGTATTTGAGATCTCACAGATTGTTGGAATCTGCACTTCAATACAGGCTCAAATCAGTTACTTTTTTATTATTATTAAATATATTGGGAGAAAACAACTGAAGAACAATTCTTTAGGTTTCTTTGGTCGTTTTTGTAATTCAGGTGAATTTATGACACATTGATCATGAAGATAAAAGTTATTAGAAGCAATTGTTCTATAATAAAAATTGAGTGCACATAATGTGGTTATAGCAGAAACATCTGTCACTCATGCAAACATCATTCTGTAAACTCATCTAACTAACTCTATTTTCCTTTCTGATTGTGTCAGAGTAGCTTGCAGCATGACAGTGATTTGAGTGACAGGCATCCACCCTGGTGCAGGGTGATGCATACTTAAGTTTTGTTTATGGGAAATATCACTGCTTGAAAAATGTAAATTTTTAAATTGGTTTTTATTGAAAAGGGGTATATAAAGAAGCAATGTTGTTGCCTTAAATCCTTAAAAAGCCAAAGTTATTATAGTCTCTAGCTTTCATAAAAATTTTACTCACTTTTTAAATTGACTTTTTGGTTTTGTAATGAAAAAGAACATGAATTATTTAAAAGTTTCACAGAGTTTTTATTTAAAAAATATTAGAATACAGTATAATGCAAAAAGACAATGTTCAAGAAAAAGCATAATATTCACTACATTTAAAGAGGTTAACATCCTCACATCTACTTCCACAGAAACAAACAGCCAAAGTCATTTTTAAATTCTAAAGTTACATTGATAGCAAGTTTATAGACACATACAAATATATGTATATTTTATATGGAACTATAGTAAAATATCTGTTATGCAATCCTTATAAAAATGTTAGCATGTTAGATTTGGAAGGGACTTTTGAAGACATCCTACATTGATGCTGAAAGCAACATGGAAATCCCTCAATGATATTCCTGTGTGAAGGTCCTACAGCATTTGCTCAACCACTTCATAGGAAAATTCTAACTTCATAAGGCAATATTCTGCATTAAAACATCTCTTGTTATAGAAAGAGTTTCTCATGTTAAGCCAACATTTATCTTGTCTTCACTTTGAAAGAGACACCCTCATAAGCTACACGGCATGACAAACTACGACACACAGTCTTAAAATTTGCATAATATGTGAAATACTATTTTGATGTTGCAGTGCAACCAGTTAATTCAATTGTTTATATGAATATGATGAAGAACTATATTAACAAATATGACTTAGTAGCATTTTTGGTAAAATAATTGCAATGTCTTTATATACTAAAATGACTTTTATCTGAATAAATCAATTCCCAGTTTGGTCAGAACTGTGTGAAAGAAACCAAATGCAAGTGGGAAAAAGATGCGTAAGAATTAGGATTTCTGCACTTTCCTTTTAGTCTTGTTCATATCTTCATTCCCTCACCATGTAGCAGATGTAATGGGTCATATATCAAATACTGTAAACAGCTTTCCACCACCAGACCTGCCGTGTAGGCGAAACGTGTTCCCTTGCCAATAAACTCATGCTTTCTTTTCAGTTATACCAATCTGTAAGTTGACTTTATACATTATGTGTTTATCTGTCAAGCTGTGTATTGATTTGTGATGAGAAGAGAGAATTTTAAAAAAGGAGAAAACAACACATATAGACTACAATAGGTTTGGGCCACCATGCTGTGCTAAAGAAGAAACAGAGATCTCTTTTGCATTTTTTAAAAAATCCAATATCCTCAAAGACAACTTGGCCCTCATAACTACATTTTTGTCTTTGAGTATCTGGCATTCTTGGGTCAAGTTATTTATCAAGAAAATGGTCCAATGGATCACTTAAACTTTTAGCTCAGAGAGGATAGGAATCTACAATTTTGTCTACCATGTCATTTTAAGTTTTATAAAACTGAGATAGCATGGGTAGATCTCAGTTCTCCTGACCCAGAATTCTGTTGTTTAAGGAATAGAGGCAAAACAACCTGGGGGTTAACTAAAAATTCTACTGGGTCATGTATTTTATAGCTTTCATAGACAAACCTTGTTTTTTTTGTTTTTTTTTTTAAGCAAGTGAAATGTTTTCTCTACTTTGAGTTAGAAGGAGGGGGATTGTAAACAGTGAACAGTTAAGACCTACCTCTTCTGTCAACGTTAGGTAATGAGAAAAAGAGGCATATTACATATTTTAAGAAAATTTACTTGTTGCTGTTTTGACTTGCATCAGGTAAAATTAAAAAACAAACAATCTAAAATATCACTTTTCCACTCACCATCTTGAAATATGTAGAATTGTTTAAGCAAATCTTGAGTTGGCAGTTTTAGCATAATAGATGTTAGGCACAGTGGCTCATGCCTGCAATCCTAGCAATTTGGTAGGACAGTGTGGGAGGATCGCTTGAGTTCAGGTGTTCGAGACTAGCCTGGGCAACAAAAGGAGACTCTGTATCTACAAAAAGTACTAAAAAAAATAGCTAGGTGTGCTGGCATGTACCTGTGGTCCCCCTTGGGAGGTAGAGGTAGGAGGATTGCTTGGGCCCAGGAGGTTGAGGTTGCAGTGAGCTGTGATCACACCATTGCACTCCAGCCTGTATGACAGAGGGAAACACTGTCTCTAAAACAAGATTGAAAAAAAAAAAAAAAATAGAAGTTTTTTTTTTTTTTTTTTTTAAAAAGGCAGGTATTTATTATGGGAGAATGAAGCAGTAAAAACATGGAAACTATTTTGATAGATTCAGAGAAAATATAAATAGAACAAGACAAAGTAAAAGATAATATGTACAGGGTGCCAAAGACTTGCACACAGAAGCTAGTGAATGAGACCCCTGAAGAGAGAATGAGCAAATTTTCCATTCATGTAGTAGGCAAGAGGGATGAGATGTCGTTATTGCTTTTAAATTTCTCACCATGTTTACCATATAGAAACACCAAGGATATAAGCTAGATAACATTTAGTTTTGTTTCATTTTTGTTTTGTTATACTTCTCACATACTGTAAAATATTTAGATAAATAAATCACACATCCTGTGGCAGAAATATATTGCACCTGTCTTGTTATATCAAAATGAAAATGTGTGAAAAAATACCATTAATTTTAGTGTACATGAAATGAGTTTATTTACTAAGAGCTACATCCTCATAAACGGAAGACAGATCAGCCTGTTGCCTAATTGTCACTTTGAAGTCATTGCAAGTAAAAACAACTTCTACCTCTCTGCAAGGATCTATGTACTTGCAAATGATTCAGAAAAGTCTACATATAGGATGTCTGTCCTGATTTTCCAGGGACCAAGGAGTTTTTTGGGACACAGAACTTGCAGGTTTAAAACCGGAGAAGACAGCTTATAACCCTAATAAATCCACAATTACCAGGGAACTCTAATTATAACCCCTACACATCAGTGGCAGAAAAGAATTAAATATGCTATTCCACTACCTGAAAACCCAGATATTGATGATCCTCTTCTATCTCATAGACAAAATGTAATGGAGATAATTAACTATTAAAATATGGAAGATATCATAACAAAAAGATATAAATATATCTATATATGTTATAGCAATATAAATTTTAGTGAGTGGTTTTCCAGGTAGTACTTCAATTAAAAAAATAATTCTTCTTCTTCATCATTACAGGGTTTTTTGAAGGAAAATAAATACTGCATTCCTCCATGCAGGGAGTTGAGAGAATTACACGACCAAATTTTTCATTATGGTGCAGTTTGTTAGTTCAGAAACAAAAGCTTCTTGGGATAAAGCATAAAAATAATGGGGAGAAAGAATACACCATTTGAATGCAGTGAGAAATGGCAGTTCCAGAAACATTGTGTATTGTTCAGAGCACTAAGGACATTTGCCAGCTGAGAGAATAGTCTTTAAACAGAAATAGAGAGGGAGAGAAGGTGAAAAATCTGTAAGAAAGGGGAGGAAGTAATATGGTAGCTCCCATAAACCTGGAGAATTCAGGTAAGCAAGAGTGTAGGAAGAAAGGCTGTTTATAATAATTTCAGGAGAGGTAGCAGAGTTAATAAAAATATAAATAACTTGGTACTTAGTCACTATAAATAGAGATCTGTAGTTTCTGATGTCCCTGAAATATATGAAACAAAATATATTAAAAATGTCAGTGGTCGAAGGAAACAGATATAGTTTTTAGGGAGGTTTATTTTAGGGAATAGATCTCATCATAGGTGATTTTATCCAGTTTTAAGGCTTGAAATATCATTTCATGCTGATAATGCCCAAATTTATATCTATAGCACAGACTTCTTCCCTGAGCTCCATACCTGGTCAAAACTGAATATGGACCTTAACAACATTGCTCAGTGTTCTTTCTCATTAGCCTGGCCTCCTCCCACCATTTTCCATCTTCTTTAAACCTTCACTTATGGAGGACAAGAGCAGAAAGGAGAAAGTCAAAGAGTAACAAATGTAACATGCTCAAAATTTGAGTGCCATCAAACTCATCACCAGTGTATTAATCCATTCTCATCCTGCTAATAAAGACATACCCGAGACTGGGTAATTTACAAAGGAAAGAGGCTTTATTGACTCACAGTGCAGCATGGCTGGGGAGGTCTCAGGAAACCTGCAATCAGTTCATCGGACACTTTTTAAAGAATTTTTCTCTATTTTGGGAGAGGATGCATTGACAGAAATGAGTTAGAAATGAATCTGTTGGTGACGGATCACATTAGACCTCTATTCACCTGAGAGAGGTGAGGCAATCACGCATGACCAGGCCCTAAATAGAGGTCATCACAAAGCTATCAAATAAAATGAATTGTTAAATACTTCAGACTGGCTAATCTTGTTGCATTTTCCAGTAATATGCAATTCTTCTATATTCCTGTCAAATCTGCTAGACCCATTTTTAGCACTGTTCTCTTAATTTTTAAAAAATTTTCAGGCACCAGAATGTGAATTTCATAAGAACAGGGAATTTTTCATGTTATGCTCATTGTATATCCCCAGTACCTACATATGTACTCTAATTTTTTTTTAACTAATCGAATAAATGAATGTAAATTTTATGTTGTTTATTAGAAGCTAACCTTCCCCCCAAATTTACTGTAGTACAACTCAGGTTACAAGATATCTAGCTATATATTGACACTAACTTCAGAGAAGCTCATTTTTTAAAAAATAAGGATGATGTAGCCACAAAACCAATGTGCTTCTAAAAACAGAAATAATATTACCTGATTTTTGCTAGTAGCTATCTTCAAAATTCATGATTTTTATAACTTTCAATAACAATGCTTTATCCACATAGAGGTTACAAAGAGTTTTTCATAAGCAGTACCACACTGTAACCCCCTACAGCTTTGTGAATTATAAAAGGGAAGAAAGCTTTGGTTAGAATTTTAGGCAAGAAAAATCTAATGCCTTATGGCTGATTCGAGGCATTGCTGGGATCATAAATTAATTTGTGTGTATTCTATCTCGGATCTTTCCTCTCTTGTTTCAATATTACTTCACTACAAACACTAAATTCAGTAACCTAGATCCCTGGTGATATATAGATAACTCTACATGAATTGTTACGAAAGTTCTAGATTAGGATTCACTGATATTAATTAATCAGTTAACAATGGCAATTTGTTACATTCAAAAAACATTACATATGTGTCTGTGCTTTTTCTATAAAGAATATGGTATCTCTGAAACCTAATATGCATTTTTGTAAACGATCACAACTTAAATGTTAAAATCAACTCAGTGTGTGTTATTTTACACAAAAACATTTAAAGAATTACACAGTTATATAAAACTAAGATAATTAGCTGTTCACCAGAATTTCTGACTGCTGCTATATGGATTCACATATGTTAAATATCAAATATTTTACTTCAATCTAAGTTCTAGTAATAGTGGGATGGGCAGTAGTTTTGAAGAAAGCTTACTCAAAATCCTTTCTATAGCAAGAGTGGCTTGGCCATGTAAAATGAGGAAATACCTATTTCTGTCCAAAAATGTGTTCTAAAGGAAATAAAATGATTAAGATAAATTTGAAGGTTGCTACCTCCCTATTTTAAACTAATGAACACTTAAACATTGGGTACTATTTTAAACTTACTACCTTATATTTTATTAAATGTCAATAATGCCCTATTTTGGCAAATTTACTAAAAAGTAAACATGTTAGAATGTTTCTGAGGGCAACATAATTTAGAAAATTAACTTTGAAAGCTGATTTGGCAATATTTATTGTAAGTTTTATGATGCGTCCCTTGGCTTTGGATTCAAGTGCATCATTTCTGGGTATTTATTCTGGAGAAAAAGTCCTATGTAAAATAATTATCTTTAACCTTTTTGCCCAGTAGTAGGAAAATATGTAAATAAAACATGACACATTTACTCAGTGAAATATCTTATAACAAATATAAATTATCATAGACTACATGGCAGCATGGAAAATGGTTCAACAACAACAACAACAACAACAAAACAGAGAAATACAAGCGCAAATCCTAAGCATCTAAACACATAGATGGAGTTCTGATTTTCAGTGATGTACATGTGGATTACTGGAAAATATAGTGCCTTATACTGTTTTTGAAGTAAATGGATACAATGGCCTAGACTGAAAATTCAAATTCATAATACTCAGGAAGAAGACAGACACTATTTGAGGCTTGATTGAATTCTACATAAAAGGGTAAAAAAGAAAAGGAAACACTGGTTCTTGACTAATCATTTATGTATTCAAAAAATACATGCATTTATTGGATTCTTTCTCTAAGCCATGTTGTATGCTAACTCAGAAACAGGTATATTACAAGTCCTTAATGAGCTTAAATTCTAGTGCAAGTTTGTCCAGTCTGTGGCCTGCAGGCCACACGTGGCCCAGGACAGCTTTGTAAACTTTCTTAAAACGCTGTGAGATTTTTTTTTTAAGCCCATCAGCTATTGTTATTGTTAGTGTATTTTGTGTGCGGCCCAAGACAATTCATCTTCCAATGTGGCCCAGGGAAGCCAAAAGATTGGACACCCCTGTTCCAGTAGGAAAAAAAAAAGAACTAACTTGGTAAAGATATAGCAATATGACCTACATTAAATGTATTTGTGAGAATATTTTTGCTAATTCATTAACTTATTCAGTAATTCATTCTTTGGCAGAATATTGTGGTAGCAAGCCTGAGCTTTGAAGTCAGAAATCTTTGTAATGCTGGGCAACATACTTAAATTTGTTAAACTTTGGTCTCCTCTTCTGCTAAATGGGCTCAATAATGTCATCATCAGATTTGATGTGCTAATTAAATATGAAAATACGCATAGAGCACCCAGGTCTGTATACTGCTCCCAAAATGTTAATTTTCCTGCAGCTTTTCTTCTTGTTTCTGAGTCATCCTGAAAAGGGATTAAAGTTTATGTAATAATATACACAACTTTATTTATGTATTTTTCTACATGAAGAATGCCCAAATGTTAAAAATTCTAACAAATATTTTCCTCAGATAAATACAGTATCCATTTCTACTAAGTGAATATTTTGAAAGATCTCTTCAGATGGTTTAAATATCAAAACTTAACAGTTTTATAAATTCAGTGTAAATGAATTAGGAGTAGGCATATTAAATTTTCTTTGAAATATACCAAATGTTTACAGCTAACATTAAATATTAAAGACGAAGACAAAAATTTCCAAAATACATGATAATCTCCAACCTGATATCAAAAAAAGATGAGGAAAGTCCTCATAGAACTACGTTTTTGAACATTATGTTATAGAACCAATATATTTAGTTTGCAGGGGCAAGACTAATCCAAGACATCTCCCGACTTTTAGCCGTGAATATTATTAATGAGCACTGCATTAACTTCCAATTTTGATAATAAATATGCTTTAGTTGTCTTTTTCTTGCACAAAAGGAACAAACCCATACTTTTCTCATTGGATGGCTTTCAACTGAGAGAGAGAGAAAGAAAGGAAGGACACAAAGATGACTTCAGCAATATCACACACTCTAAGGGGTTTCAATATTACTATGAATATTACATTCTTCTTGAATAAAAGCTTCCAAAGAGCATGACACATTATTTCTTCAAAGAAGCTTTCCCTTTTGCCATCAATTGACATGGCTGAGATATTACTTTATTAATTCTTCATAAGTGAATATGTATCCTAATCTGAAAATTCATATAAAGTTATATTTCCCAAAGTGCTTATCTATCTATAACCTGTTTTGAGTATCATATTTTTCATTGCAAAGCTGCTTGATGAGCATGAATCAGTTGTCAGGTTAAATGTACAAGTAATCAGTAATACATTTCTAAGTTTTCCAACCACTGTTTGCATATGTATAACTAAAGAGAAAAAATACTGGTGGAAGAAAAGGGCTCTTCTTGGTTCTCAGGGAAGCTAGGAGTCATTTACACTAACTACTTGTAAAGCCTTACTTATTCCTGCAAAGAGAAGAGGTAAATGAATACATGATTCAAAAGCATGAATAGGCCGGGTGCTGTGGCTCATGCCTATAATCCCAGCACTTTGGGAGGCCGAGGTGGGTGGATCAGAAGGTCAAGAGATAGAGACCATCCTGGCCAACATGGTGAAACCCCATCTCTACTAAAAGTACAAAAATTAGCTGTGCTTGGTGGCGTGCACCTGTAGTTCTAGCTACTCAGGTGGCTGAGGCAGGAGAATTGCTTGAACCCAAGAGGCAGAGGTTGCAGTGAGCCCAGATTGCGCCACTGCACTCCAGCCTGGCGCCTGGCGCCTAGCAACAGAATGAGACTCTATCTCAAAAAAAAAAAAATCATAAAAATTGAAACAAAAAAGACAAGAAAGCATGAATAAAAACATGCTGTTTTATTTGGCTTTGCTTTCCTGTCATATAAGCTGCAACCCAAATGATAAGTATAACTTCAACAGGTTAAAGTGGTGGCTCATGATACAATCTGGAAATGAGGTAATTCAATAAGCTTTGTATAACATACAACAGCAACACTATCTGTTATATTGTTAGCTAAATAAAACACATTTTATTCCTGCTTTCATGACAAATTAGAATTATAAGCTAGCTGATTTTTTTTTCATTGGGATATACATAACCCTGAATTAAGATGTGGAAAATTTCAGTTTGGTTCTGGCTATCTCATTAACTCATAAGCTTTGTTTTTATGTATTATAACTATTATTATCTTTCCAGATCTCAAGCATTTCATGTGTACAATGATAGAATGCAGTAAGATATCACTAGGGCACTTTCCGGATTTTAAATTCCGTTATTTCTGAGACTCTGACCAGAAGCTGATTGCCTCAGTTAAGGGAAGTGTTTCAGAACACTAACTTGTTTCTGGCTAGACACACATTAAGCAATTAGATGTTTCCATACTTTCTTCTCCGCCCACTCTTTCTTGGACCACCCCACCACTCAACTAAAACTGCCCGTTTAAGGACATCAATGACTACCATGTTGATAATCCAGTGGTCAGTTCTTTTTCTTCTAGACTTTTACACAGCATTTCACACAACAAATTACTTGCTTTTTCTTGAAACATTGCTTTATCTGGTTTCTGGAACGTTATTAATATAATTGTCTCATATCTCTTTCTGCCTCAATACACTATTCCTCCAACACTTTTTCTGAATCCTGTTTTTCTTCACCTTTAATGACTGAAACGTCTCAAGCATCATTTCTCAGATCTCATCACTTTTTCATCTACATTCACTACCTAAGTGATCTTTAAAATTTTTCTTTCTAGTCTTCCCCACCTAAGTGAAGTACAATCACATTTTACCAGTAGTCAAGCCAAATATTTTAATATCATCCTTAATTCATCTGTGGAACAGAACTCCTACTCTATAATTTAGAAATCTTATTTAAAAACTATTATAGAGAATTTTCTTAATTCTACTTATTTGTTCATTACGTACTCTTTTATCCACACAGAAACTTCTTTTTATGTATTTAATCTTCAATTCATTTTTAAAAATAACATCACAAGCACTCATGAACCTATCATTCAGTATAAAAACTGGTACTCAATGGATAATCTATATATGCATCCCCCAGCCTTCTACAACATCCCCCCTGTCACTCCTAACCAAAGTAATAACCATCAGGATGCTTCATTCACGATTTCCTTGCTATAGGTTATATATTTTTAACTCATCTTTATGTATTCCTCTACATTTTATTAAGTTCTTAAAAACACTTTCATGGTGTATGTACATTTATTTTGTACTCAATATTATATTGCTGAAATTCATCCACGTTGTTGCATGTGGATTAAGTTAATTCATTGTGATTGTTTTACTAATATTACTTATTAATATTAATATATTAACATTAACAGGAGATCTATTCACTTTTGTGTCAATGAACTAAAATGATTGTCTCTAGGTTTTCGTTACTGTGAGCAGTGCATCTGTAAACAATCTTGTACATGTAAAAAGTTTCTCCGAGATGGTAGCATATGCTTTTAGTGTCTTGCACAGATTCTCAGTGACTCCTTTACTGGTTTCTCTTGGTGCTGCTATTAAATGCTTTCACATGCAGCTTTCCCTGAGGATAGCAGTTACAAAATTGATCCAACCTTATCCTGGGTTGCTAGGATTGTGCTTTTCCCACCCATTCTCCTCATCTGAGGCAGTTGGGAGTCAATGAAAGTGTACAAAAGCCCTACTACCTTGTTTAGCTTTGCTGCTTTCTCTATCCTGCTTCCTAACTCCCTGATAAATATCTCCTGAATGCATTGCCTTAACTAACCATCGTCCAAGAATCCCTGTCTCAGGATCTGCTTCCAGAAAATTTGAGCCAAGACACATGTATCTGCCTAGGGTTGTAGAGTGTGAGAAAAGTACTATTTTACAAGACCTGTCTGTTTTTTAAAGTAATTGTATTACTTTGCATTCCCACCAGTAATACATAAATATGTCTGTGGATTCATGTCTTCTCCACCACTTGACATTTTCAGATTTTTAAATTTTTTTTCAATAGAAGAGTTATGAAATAGGGCCTCATTGTGGTATTATTTATACACACTAATAAAGCTAAGTATTCATTTGTATTTATTGGCCATATATATATATTTTTATGTCGTGCTGGTTCATGTTTTTTTTCTCTCATTTTTAATTAGTTCTCTGAGTTTTTCTAAACAAATTATGAGGTTATTAATACATTATTGATATCATTCATTATTTTGTAGGCATTGCAAATGCTTCCTAAATTTAATTTGTTATATACTTTCACTAGTGTTTTTAGACCAAAAAAATGAAAAAAAATTTAAGAGTAAAATGTAACATCTTTTACACAGCTAGATATTTTTGTTGATTTAAGAGAGTTTTGCCTACCTCAAGGTCTAAATGTTGATATGAAGTGTATTCTTTATTATTCAGTTCTGGGTAGTTTTTAATCCCATTAGAATTTCCTTTCTACTTATCAGAGTGTGATTATTTGATTTCTAATTATTCATTAAAAATTTACATATTTTTTGTTATTTTCTTCTAATTATTTTATTATCAGTGAATATGATCTGCATATACCTAGTCTTTGAAATTTTGAGGCTTGGTTTTTGTTTTTTACCTTTTAACATTATCAATATTTATAAATATTCCATGTAGGCCTGAACAATAGAATTTTCTAATTGTTGGATGCAGAAATGGTTTTTTTATATCTCTCAGATCAAGCTTATTAATTTCGCTATACTGATTTTATCTGCTTTTCTTTGAATTATTTTTGTGTTGAAATTTCATATTATGATGATAATTTTCTAATTTTTTTTTGCAGTTCTAATTTTTGCTTCATGTAATCCAAGACCATTTCATTAATTGCATACAGTTTAGAATTTCTATATCTTCTTACATAATTTGACATTCTCTTCTTGTGTTTTGAGCCTTCTTCATGCTTGTTTATGATGTTCTATCCCTAATAATATCTCTTACCAAATATTCACCACATACTGTAGCTAGATCTTTTAAAAGCTAAGTTAGAGCATGTTACTCATCTGTTGAAATATAAAATTCAGTATTACAATAGGCCCTCCATGCTCATTCTGACAAATGACTGCCTCTTCTAACTCATCACTTACTGTATCTCCTTCCTCCTTTAGTGCAGCTGTAGTAGCTTCTTTGCATTTATCCGACCAGGCCAAAAATGTGCTTAGCTCAGGGCCTTTTGTTCCCCATTTTCTATACCCAGATAGATCCTCCCCCAACACAACTGTGTGGCTTACTTGCTTCCTTCACTCAAATTCCCATATTGGAACATTCTATATAAAAATGTCATTCCCCAACAAACACATCATCTCTCTCCTGTCTTCGCCCTGGATATTTTAAAAGAATTTTTTCCCATCATTTGTTTTTCTATTCTTTCCATAAGGGTAGCACTTGCTATTTCACTTACTGACATGTGTGGCAGACTAAATCAATCATTTATTTCCCTAGAGAGCATCCACCCCTTTCATTCTCTTCCTTACTTTGCTGAGAGATGTAACTGTTCAGCCACTTGTTACAACTTACAACTGTTATATTCCAAGGTTCACAGAATTAAGAGTGTGTAATTGAGTGTAGAGTTAGCCCTGCGGGGTGGGGGGGGGGGGGGGGGGGGGGGGGGGGGGGGAAGGATATAAACAGAAAGTATAACAGATACCAAAGGATGGATACATGTATTTTTTAAGACATCAGAAAACAAAATGGACATATATTCAGAAATCTGAATAGATTAAGAACCCTACATTGACTAATTAGAACTTTGAAGGACACAGACTTTGACAGTCATGGAAGTGTATCTCTTAAACCTCCTTTCAAGAGAAAACCCATTATGAGGAGTGTACTCAGCTGACAGCACCCACTTCTTTGGAATCTACCACCCTACCCTATTCAGGCCAATTTACATTCCCCACCATTCCAGGACAGCTTCTATACAATGCCTGACCATGGTGGAGGTACTAGCTGAGTCATTCCTGTCCAGTGCAGCTAAACTTTCATGAGAAATCATTGTTTTGGGGGTCAACAACAGACTGGTCAAGGTTTTCTCAGAGCTCTGTGTAGCTCTAGGCTCCTCTTACCAAATCCTTCTTTCTTCCTTCACTCTCTTCATAGATGTCAGGCCCACATCAACAGTCTGAAGTCTCTCTCGATCTACTCCTGTGTCATCTCCCCTGTAAATTTTACAGACATTCTCCAACCCCATTCCACCAAAAAAGTCTCTTTCACTTCTAATTTCAACTGTCTACTCCTAGACAACTGAAACTGACAACAACCAGAGACCCTTATTTGAAGGGGGCTATTAAAATGTAAAGTGACAATAGTTTAACTGGGATAGATTTGACATGTGTTGACCAATTATTCATTTACTCAGCAAATATTTGGGAATCTGTTATGCGTCAATGTTGTCTTCACAAACTTGATGTTACATTTTTAAGAGGAAACCAAAACATTTTTCTTTCTTGTTCCCATTTTAGCCTTGGGAATTCAGAGAAAATAGTTCTCTGTTTTTCCATTGTTTGGGTCATGATTGCAGTGTTTCAGAATGTACCTTATCTCTTGTGAAATGAAGTAACTTTTATTTAAAATCACTAGGCTTCTTCAACTAGCCACATTTGCCAGATGATAATAGGCCATAAAAAATAAAGAGAACCAAGTACCTAACTGTCCAATTAAAGAGCAAAACAGTGACAAAATCAAAGTAGAAGACTGTATTTCTGGAATGCTTGAATTCCCCTAATAATTAG
This sequence comes from Sapajus apella, assembly GCF_009761245.1. Taxonomy (NCBI): domain Eukaryota; kingdom Metazoa; phylum Chordata; class Mammalia; order Primates; family Cebidae; genus Sapajus; species Sapajus apella. The sequence continues at coordinate 7,385,320 of NW_022436976.1, forward strand.
ACTGGGAATAAAAACAAAAATCATATATCACACTATTGTCAAGGGTTTGGAATAGATTCATTAATAAAATAAAGTTTACCTTCCTTTTATGCAATAGATATGTCCTGAAAAGATGTATGCAAATTGAATTTGTCTAATCAAATCATATACCAATGCTTTTTATTAAGGAAAATTATGAATCTCTTACCAACGAATTATCCAGAGTTTTATACCAGTTTTGCTTAAATCAAGGTAAATTCTCAAGATGGCATATTTCAATATACTAAATATAACAAATAATTGAAGAGGAAATACTAAATAATTAAATTCAAAAGCTATATATTGGAAGCTGGATTCCTGCAAATTGAAATGGGAAATGTCTCTAGTTCAATTTGATTTCTCTAAATTTGTAAAATAATGTTATTTTTAAAATCAATATTTTACTTTTTAAGATATCTTTCCCCTTTTAAATTTATATTTTCTTTCATGTACTCAGAAAAAGAAATAAGGGCAATTTTTTCTACCATACATATTAACAGTCTCCTCTTTCCTGAGAATATTTTTATTGCAAATATGTAGCCAGATATATGTAAGAATAAAGATATTTGAAATGCTACTTTAAATATTATTAATATAATGTTTTGGCTTATATGAATTCTAAATCAGAGTTCATCTATAATTGATCCCTAAAGACCAAAAGACAGTAAAGGGAAGACGATAAATTTAGCTAGTTTCTATAGAAGAAACATGATGTGCTAAGTAATAACTACAAATTCCAAATGTCAAAATCTATTCTTACATAAAATAATTTCAAAAGCTTCCATCACCAGGATAAATTTCCATGTTAAACTACCAAATTCCATCAAATAATTTGCTTTCCATGGAATTTTCATAACAGAAACAGAACATGTTACCATGACAATTTGATGTATTCAATCAATAAAAACAGTTATGTGCTAATTTCATGAAAACAAGTTTAATATCTAGATGATGATGATGATTAGGAAAAAATAGCTCTTGCTCAGAATTTCAGAGCACCAAATGCCAGACAAATTATGTCCAGATAGTGGTTTTTGAAATTTCAGTGTTATAGAGGGTTTCTCAAATGGCTCTTTTTGATTCTGCAAGCAGATTGCTTCAAAGGGACAGCTGTTTCCCTGGAGTTCACTTAAGTATCTGCAAGCATGATCTTGATGGGTCATATATTAGATATCTACTGATTATTCAGTTAGCTTACCCAGGACACTATAGTTAAGAGGTTACACTGTCTTTCCATTCAAAGGCAGAGCTAAAGCAGAACACAGAGCAGAACTACCTTTGAATTTACAGTCACTGTTAGCCTTTTTCACATAAAATATCACGTTCTGCAGACTTTGAAGATACAATAGCTGAATCCACATGCCTACAAGCTTAAAACAACATAAAAATGTAAAATTGTAAAATATCACATTGCTCTCAGTGAGTCGAGATCATGCCACTGCACTCCAGCCTGGGTGACAGAGTGAGATGCTGTCTCAAAAACAAACAAACAAAAAAAGGATACAACCCTAAGATTTTTTTTAATATTGGGAAGATAAAAATATGTTACCAGATTACCTTATATAAATGATCTCCCCTTTTCTTTCAAGCACTGGCACATGTACTCTTGAAACGTGAACTTTAGGAAGAGCACAGAAGCCAGTTATTATGATGCTGTGTAACAAGCTCAATAATGGTAAAGATTTGAAATGTTGGTATCTCTAGGGGAGCACAGAAAAGGAAGCAAGTAACTCCTCCTGGGGAAATATACAAGTAATATTATCCCGGCAGCAGTTAATAGTCCTGTCTCCTCATCTGTATGGGATTTTGTAACCTGTAAACTATAGAAGTAACAGCGTGAGAAATAAAAAAAACCCCAAATCATTTGAAGGGTGGTATTAATTTGAGAAACATTTAAAGAGTTTAAGTCTAAAGAACTTTGAATATTCTTGCTTCTGGTTATATTGGACATGAATATTTAATGTAATAGAATGTGAATTCAAATTATGAATATACTCATTTTTTTAATTCAGAGGACCTGAAGAGAATCTACACCTAATGAATTAAGTTCAACTGATTTATGTTAAAGAAAATTGTAGACTTGAGAGCCTCAGACCAAAATACAATGTAAGGTTAGCTTTTTGTGTAAGTGTTTTTTTAAGTGGGGGAAATTTTTTCTCTCTAGGATATGACTCTATATTCCTCTATTATTTCTGTAACATGCAGATGCCCATAATAATTTGTTGAGGAATTTTATAATTTCCTTGAGACTTAGGTTTCTTTTCTTATTTCATTTTTTAAATATATATATTTGTTTTAATTGATCCACTCTATTTTATAATTTACATTTGGCAGCAGTTACCAATTACTTGTCTTAATAATTACCTCCAAGTAACTCTAGGTACCCCCAAGTTCCTCTAAGTAACTCTAAACAATTATGTTTTTGATGGATCAGCAATTTAAACAGGGTTCAACTGTGCGATTCTTCCGTTCTATGTAGTGTCAAATGAAGTTATCTGCTGATATTCAGCTGGTAGATGGACTTGTCCTTGGGTCCAAGATCGCTTCATTCACATGTCTAGAGCATTTACAAGGATGGCTAAAAGGCCAGGTCTAACAAGGTCTGGCCACCAAAACACCTACATGTGGCCTCACCTTCATATTCTCTGGGTAGCCCAACTTAAATGACTCTAGACAATCAGCCTATGAGAGATGGGCACAGGTTAAAGTGTTCCTATTACCTGGTCTTGGAAGTCCCAGATTGTCACTCCTGCTACATTCTGTTGGGTAGTGAAACTTCACCTCTCATTGGGAGAAATAGGAAAGAATTTGCAGCCATTTTGAGTCTACTACAGTCTGACCTCTGGTCACCAATTATTTATGTTTCCCCCGTTTGCAAAATACACTTGATGCCCCCTCAAAGCTCCCTAAAATATCATCCTAATACAACACAGGGCTCAAGTTCAAATACCAGGATTTTGACATGTAGATTAGTTCCAGATTAAATATATATATACCTATATTCTGCTCCAATGATATATTTCTGCATAAAATATATCCAAAGCCATAATGGCTTAGAATATATTTATTATTTCTCATGATTCTATGTATTTACTGGGCTTGGTCATTCCATATCTCTCATGCTATTACATTCAGGCCTCACCTGGGACTGCAGTTATCAAAAGCCTTCTTTACTCTTCATTTGGCGTCTGGGCTGGAAGACTGAAAACCTGGGATATGCTCACCCATATCTCTTCACACAACCTCTCCAAGTAGCTAACTTGTGTTTCCTTATGGCAGGATAGTTAGACTTCTTACATAATGGCTGATATCTCTTACAGACAGGGTCTGAAGATGCTAGCTTTTTAAGACTCAGAAGCGAAAACTGCCACAATGTCACATCTACCATATTTTATTGGCCAAAAACTGCCAAAATTCCGTGGGAAAATGCAAACATCCCACACCCACAAAAGTGTTAAATAATTTGTGGCCACCTCTCATCTGCCACAGTTCCATCTCTGGCCACATTCCTCCAAAAACCAAAATATACTCACACCCTGCAAAGACTTCCCAAAGTCTTATCCAATTATATAGTGTCAGCTCAGGCGTAAGGTTTAAGATCTTGTCACCTAAATCAGCACCAGGTATGGGGATCTCTGTGTATAGTTTCTCTGGTACATCTCCTCAAGTAGACTTCTAGTCTATCTGAGGCATTGTGAACTAATGAGACAAGTTTTATGAACTTCTCCCCCACACATGTAACAAACATTGATGAGGTAGGCATAGGCTGACCACAATAGACCTTCCCTTCCATGGAGGGTAGGGGAGAAGAGAAACAACAAAGCAGCCACTGTAATTCATGGAAATTCTGAAATATGGCTGGGTACTTGTTAAAAATCATTGCTTAGGGACCCTCCATCCTCCTTGGAAGTAATTCCTTGGTTCCACTCTCTGGGTTGATTGTTGTGACCTTATATTTACTGCTCCATTTATACAAGAAATGCCAGTATTTGACACTACATAGCCTTTTTTACTACTTCCTAGTTGTAGATATTTGGGGTCCTAAAGCTTCTTTTGTTGTTTTACTACCCCTAAATCATTTAGTCTAAGCTGGTGGAGTAATTCTCTTAAAAACTTTGTGGATTTCTACAAGCCTTTTTGGAATTCACTCAAACACACAACAAAAAAAAACCACACCCACCAATTGTGTCAAGACAAGCTCCACTGGCCACGTGGGAGACTTTTCAGTACAATTACATCATCAAGTTTATTCTATCATCCATACTCTTGGTTTCTTTACCCAATGACTACAGCTTTCTGCCTTGGAATTAGTCTTTTGATTGAGACCGTGCCTTACGTTGAGAATGTTTTACTAGAAGAGATGGGGAATGAGAGACAGTTTTAATTGCAATTCTAACATGTCCTAACTTTATGCTTCCTCTAAATTCTGCTGGAAGACAAAATTTCCTCTAAATTTTGTTTTATGTTTAAGTTATCTCTCTTTTTGGTATTTTATCCTAAGGACCTCTAAGAAGTCAGTTGACACTTTCTATGTTCTGCCTGGAACTCTCCCCAGTGAGATTGTGAGTTCATATCTTGTCCTTTCTATTCTCTGTACATCTACAGATAACAGAGCTGCTGAACTTTTTTTCACTCTATAAAAAGACTCTTCTTTGCTCTAAACTCTAAATGTTTTACTTAGTGTCCTTCAACTCCTAATAGTTTTTTCAAGGCCCTTCTAGCATTCAAAAAAAATTTACTCACATTTTTTCCAGATTCTACCTGCCACCTATGTTCAAAGTCAGCCACTGTCAGTGTTCTGGGTTTGAGTGACAGCAGGTCCCCACTTCTTGCCACCAAATTCTGCTCCGATTATCTATTACTGTAAGAAAAATAATACCAGAATTAGCAAATAAAAACAATAATTACCTTATTCTATCTCATGATTTTCTGGGTCAGACATTTGATCAGTACTGAGGCATTTCTTTGATTATATTGCTGAGGGTCCATGGTGGTGCTCATCTGGCAGAAGCTGGTTGGATGGTCAAATATGGCTACTCCCATAGCTGAAGGCTTCACAGGAATGTCTAGAAGTCTGGCTTCTTCTGGGACTATCCAGAAGAAGGACTGTGCTTGCATGTGGCCTATTTAGCTTAGCAGTCTCAGCATAAAGGTCTTCTTACATGTGTCTTAAGGCTCCAAAGCACGTGTTATATCAGATCTGGGTGAAAAATGAAGGCTTCTAATAACCTAGCCTTTGAAATTTCAGAATGTCACTTCCACGGCTTTCACTTGGTCCAGCAAGTCACTCCAACCTAGATTCAAGGTGAAAAAAATTATACTCTTCCTCTCACTGGGAGGAATAGCAAATAATTTGCAGCCAGTTTTAATGTGCCACACATTTCTACTACACAAAATCATTTTCATAAAAAAGTGTAATGTGATATGGGATTTGAGGCATCTTCTATATGAAGGCTGTTTTTAAACTAGCGGTTAATTCTACAACAAATAATTTTGTTGTGTTTAGTTTAAGATTCATATCACTAGTTTTCATGAAAAAATTCCTTGAGTCTTAAAATAATGTCTGCAAATGCATGTTTAAAAATAGTTTTCTAAATATTTTGTGTGTGCAGTTATGATTCTGTTCTGAAGTGTGGATACATCTTTGGGAAAATAAAGTGTTCCTGAGCAGTAGATAAAATGGTTTTGTTTACAATTAAATTTGGGAAAATTTTTCACATTATGAAAGTATTTTACACAAGGACCTCATCAGGGTCTGTGAAGGTAAATCTATGAACTACTTTGGGTGGTAAGATTGTCATCTGTAGTAGAAGGCAAAAATGGCCCAAATTTTTAACCTTCTAAATTCTATGCCCTTGCCATGTAACTTTACAGTTACTTCATAATTATTTTTAAATTTCCTCTACTCTGACTCTAGTCCTGGCAAACACAAATAGAAACAGTGTGTCTGCTTTGAAACTGAGTCTCACAAGTCTTTGCATACTGGCACTTCTGTTATTCCCATAAGAACATGCTCAGACTAGCTTGCTGGAGAAAAAGTGAAATGTGGAGCATAGCTGCGTTGCCCAAGTCACTCCAGCTACAGTCAGCCTAGCCTAGCCAACAGTCAGCACACTCTCAGACATGTGGGTGAGTCTGACACCTAAAGAACTCCAAGCAAGGCCAAGCCTAAACCACGGGCACACAGGATCATCAGCTAAATGAGTACTAATATTTAAAACACTTACTTTTAGGATGATTTCTCATGAAGCATTATTATGGGAAGATGTAACTGATTCCGAAGTCAGTATGAGGAGTTGGGTGATGCCATAAAACATCACTAACACATGCACCACTGGTTTGGTGACCAAATGGCAGCCAGAGGACTGAGGAGACTTTAAAAGGAAGTTGGAAAAAAGGCAAGGAAGCCACCATAGAGATCTAAGATATGGTAACCATGTTATGGAGTTAAACTTTTGGTAAAACTCTTAACTGCTTTAACTAAAATAAAGCAACTAATGAATGTTTTATCTTGGCACAGAAATTTATATTAAGAATTGGGAGTGGCAGTTGTTTCTTATTAATTACATGTGAAAATATGCCACAGTAAAACAATGAGCTCAGAATAGTGCTGAGAGTTTGCAAATACAATTTAGAGGAAAGAGAGTGGGACAGGAACCTACTCAATTGGAAGGTAAAACTATTTCTCATTTCTAGTTTCTCACACTAGACATGGCCTCAGGTATAAAGTCAAATAAAGGGTGTGGCCATGGGACATTTTATGATGACCTCTGAGAGGATTAAGTAATTAACAGTTGATTCCCTCACCTGGACAAAAAGTAACCTCTAGGAACTGAATGGAATGGTTCCCTAGCAGCCTGTATAAACCCAAGCACCAGAATCAAGTTAGAAAGAGATAAAATAAGTAAGTAAATAAATAAATAGTGTGTCTTTGGAGCTTAATGTGGACTAGATCAAATTTTAAAATAAACTCAACAGGTCAGACATGGTGGCTCATACCTGTAATCCTGGCACTTTGGGAGGCTAAGGAAGGCAGATGGCTTGAGCTCAGGAGTTGGAGACCAGCCTGGGCAACATGGCAAAACTCTGTCTCTACAAAAAATATGTCAGCTAGGCATGGTTGCACGTATACGTAGTCCCAGCTACTCAGGAGGCTAAGGTGGGAGGATCACTAGAGCCTGGGGAGGTGGAGGTTGCAGTGAGTTGTCATTGGACCACTGCACTCCAGAGAGGGTGACAGAGCGAGATCCTGTCTCAAAACAAAACAAAACAAAAGTAAATAAAGTAAAATAAATACATTCAACACTGTGTGTGTGTGTGTGTGTGTGTGTGTGTGCACGTGTGTGTGAAGATTTTTGCTCTATAGCCCAGGCAGGAGTACAGTGACATGAACACGGTTCACTGCAGCCTCAACCTCCTATGCTTAAGCAATCCTCCTTCCTCGGCCTCCTGAGTAGCTAGCACCATAGGCACATGCCACCATGCCTGGACAAACTTACATTTTTGAGATTTGCATTGGCAAAAGAACCAACAGGCTGGTCTACATGACTTGAGACTTTTCAAAATATAGAGTGCCTTCTTGGACCCCATACTTATATAATCAGAAACAAACTTTGATCTTTATTGAGCATATTTGCTAATGCTGCCTTCAAAAGTGGCAAAAAGTTTCATGAAAAAGGAAAAATAGTCCAGAGGGAGAGCTAAGATCTATAGAGAATAACAGAAGAAGAAACCATTCCTAGCTGTGAGAATTGGGCCTAAGAGCATTCTCTATATCCAGAATACTGATTGTAGTTTCCCAGTGTAATTTTAGAACGCTTAGGTGAGTGACTGCCATAGAGCTTCTCATTCTTTGCTTTTTCCAGTGATAGTACATTATTGCTTTTAACTTACCACTATTTCACTACTGTAAGTTGGATGTGAGTGAGACAGAAAACTTGTCTCCTTTTGGTTTGTAGGTTGCCAGGTCAGGAATAGCTGTATTCAAATTGATATAAATCACAAGATCCTAGAGTTGGAGCTTATGTGTGATTGAATGAGGAGGTGAGTGTATTTTATATAAGGGAGACAAATGAATAACTGTTTCCATCAGAACGGAGTAGGGTCTTGGAAAGTGGCTTAGATTCTTCATTTCTCTGTATTCACATTCTTTAACATATAAATTGTTGATAACCTTTCTCTCTGACATTTAGCTAGGATTGTGAGCCCAGAATTCAAGAAGCCTTTTGAGTTTATGTTTTCTCTCTCTTAATCCTTTGCTATCACCTTGACAACATACCCAGTAAAATGGGATGTATATGGAGGATAGTCAGTGTGCCAAGCCAAGTTAAACCTGTATCAGCTAAAATCCAGCTCATCTCCATACACCTGAATGAGTCTAGCCCAGACCTAAAAATTGCCTACACAAACATAGTGAAAATGATCTCCTGTACTAGTCTGCTGGGTAGAAACTAATTTTTTAAAGATATTGATATTTAAGGTTATTTAATACTTAGCACTTTTGTGGAAATATGTATTTCATAGATTGCCTTAAAAATTTTATATGACATATTTCAGTTAAACACAAAAGTCTTGGTAATCATAAAAGTAGAAATTGTATATTCAGTCAAGTTAAGAAATAAACATTCCAAGTACATTGGAAGTTTCTTCTCTGTACCATCCAATTCCTTTTCTTTTCTATACTCCAGAGATAACCACAATCATACAGTTTTTATTAACCTCAAGAATTTTAATATTCTACTATGTAGATGTTTTTCTATAAACAAATATAGTATTGTTTTTTATTTAAAAATGTATATAATAATGACCTTCATTATAATCTACGATGGCTTTTTATACTCAACATTACATACTTTAACTTTTATAATTTTAAAAAACATTGTTCTGGTTCTACCATTTTCACTATTGCATTACATTACTTTATATAGGTATGCCACAATTTACTAAAGCATTTCCTTTATATGAACATTATGTTCTCATTTTAGGTCACTGAACATCTTTTTGTATACTGGTTGGATGTAGAAATTTGGTTTTAAATTTTACATCCCACAGGCCTAAAGAACTGAAACAATGAAAAGTCCTTACTCCAGCATATATTTTTTTCATGCTTCAGGATTTGTCTCATATATTCATCTAAAAAACACTAAATGTAATACTGTTCATGTTGGCATATTTCATACCTCATGCAAAACTGATAAAGTCCGCATAAACATGGATTGGCTTCAAGCACCAGGAGCATTCAGAAAATTTTTAAAATGATTTATATTTAAACGTTTTGTATACACTTAGTCAGTGCACTATCTCTCCTGGAAAATACAGTAATTTGCGTTAATTCTTCACAGCTTAAAAGAGAAAAAATATTCTTCTTAGCAATTCAGAAGGTGTATTAGTCCATTTTCATATTGCTACAAAGAAATACCCAAGAGTGGGTAATTTGTAAAGAAAAAGAATTTTAATGGACTCACAGTTCCTCATGGCTGGAGAGGCCTCACAATGATGGCGGAGGGCAAAAGAGAAGGAAAGGCATGTCTTGTATCGCAGCAGGCAAGAGAGCACGTGCAGGGGAACTGCCCTTTACAAAACCATCAGATCTGCTGAGACTTATTCACTATCATGAGGACAGCACAGGAAAACCCACCCCTATGATTCACTTACCTCCCAGTGGGTGCCTCTAACAACATGTGGGGATTATTGGAGCTACAATTCAAGATGAGATTGGGTGGGGACACAGCAAAACCATATTAGCTGGGATCATTGTTCTAGGTGTGAATGAGAATACAGACTAGTTTATGTGAGACTGAGTAAAAGCCTGTATTAAGAAGTTAGGATTATGATGTAAAGTGTGTAACAAAGGTCTCTTAAGTTGATAGTTGTGGAGAACTGTAATAAAATCACACACTAAATTTATTACTCAGAATATCTTTTAGTGATTGAATAGGAGGCTTGATTTTCTTAAATAGATACAACTATGTTACTTTCACAAAGCAATTCATGGGTACTAAGTGAGATAAGTCATTATTTCAGTAAGCTCAGAAACATGAAAGGCACTGTATTCAAACAAAATTTGTTGACTTTTACTGTCCATGATGGCCGTGCTGGAAAATGTCAGCCTTATCTTTATTTTTTTATTTTTTATTTATTTTTATTTTTTTAGCCTTATCTTTAATACCAAAATACTTAACCTTGAAAATATTTGCACTTCACATCATTCACTATTAAAGGGAGTTTAATTTTTAAGCATATGCAAATCTAAACATCTAAACAGACTCATATTAAAGAATCATATAGATTATATTTCATGTCTCAAGATAATACTCTTGGAAAGGATTGAGACTTGTAATTATTTTTTAGCAGACCAAAGACTGACCTAAGCATCTGTATTTTTGATTGTAACACAGTTCCTATTTCCATTGTTATAATATCATTTCTAGGACCTAAGGGTTTATAAGAACTAAAGAAATAGTTCACATTAAGCAATTATCAATAATTTCCTTAGAAAATATTTTATAATAAGAATGATTTATTCACTTTTTGATGAAAATGGTGTATAAACATTTATATTTTACACTGTTTGAATGTTGTTTAATTGTTACAACTAGCTGCAGTCTATCTTGACTCAATTTTAGAGCTGTTTGTGTTTTTATATTTAGATTTTGCCTTTACTTCATCTACAAATTTCAATATAATGTGTCAGAATAATTGCAAATAATTGAGCATTAAGTAAGTCTGGAAGTTGGTAGGCTTTGCATATTTCTAAGTAATATTTCCCATTTCAAAGCTAAACTTAATGCAACCATGTATGTTTGTTTTGTTTCATAATTAATGATATTAATAAGCAAAACAGATTCTAAAGGTTTAATGTGGTGAACTAGTCTCTTCATATTTTCATGTAAACCTGTGTTTCTTAAGTTACAGATGATCCTACTGTATTTGAAGTTCTTATAATTATTGCTATACAACAAACAACTCCAACATTTAGTAGCTTACCACAACCTTAATTTATTATTTCCCACAATTGTGTGGGTTGACTGAGTCATTTTTCTGCTGGTTTCAACTAGGCTCGCTCATGCAGCTGCATTCAACTTCAGGGTCAACAAGCGTTAAGCTCAGCTGGAATGACTGAGAGAGTTGAATCTATGTCCAGTTTTTCACACTAAAAGAGGCTCTACTGTTTTAAGATCATGATGTCCTCAAGATTTCAGAAGGTCCAAGCCAGCCATGGAATTTGTGGGGGTTCAATTAAAACAAAATGTGGGTCCCCTTGTTAAAATTTGAGAGTTTAAATATGGTGATAGCAGAGCATTAAACCAAGTGCAAGTCCTACTCAGTACAGATCACATGCCCAAAAGCCAGCCCTGGAAAAGGGCAACAGTTGAAGTTGTAAAATATCTTAGCGTCTTGGGTCTTGGTTCACACTACTTCACATCTGCCACCTTTTATGGCTCAATGCAAATCCCAAGAGCAGCACAGATTTAAAGGGGTAGACCAGGATGGCAAGAATCTGTGATCATGTTTTGCATTCTACCACAAAAGATGTTTTAATTCTGCCCTTTCTTACGTCATCTAGTCACTCTCAGCATTTTCTCCGTTCCAAAAGAAATAATAATCAACTTTTAAACTTTAATTAAATTATTTAATAAAATCAAATTCATTCTACCATTTTTAAGCCTGTTTACTTAATTTCCAAATCTTGATTAACAGGGAAGATTAAAAATTAGAAAATAAATGAAATTATGAGCACATCTGTAGATTGAAAAGAAAAATGTATTTGGAAGGAAAAGGGAGTCTTAAGGGATCATCAGGTTGTATTATGAGACTATATAGAGAAGGCTACCAGATAATTTACTATGAACAAATGCATCTGGGTGAATGTGTACGAAGCATTTCCATTTCAATAAAACAGAACAATGTAATCCCCAGATCAAGTATAAGCCCCTGTAAAGCACAGGTATACAGTATAACTCAAATGAGAATTATACTCTAAGGGTGCACAATAGACCAGATTGTCAACATGCATTTTTGACTTGGTGTTAAAAAGAACCAGTTTGTTTTAAACAGAACAGAGAGGAAAGGCTTTGTAAACCAGAAATCTTAGCTGAGAGACAGAGACAAATCTGGGATGCTGTTATTTTCACTGAGATTAGCCTGTATCTTTTTTTTTTTCCTTTTTTAGGCAGGATAGATTGTAGTGGTACTGTCTCAATCTAGCCTATTGTCACCCAGGCTAGATTGTAGTGGTACAATCATGTTACACGGCAGCCTCGAACTCCTGGGCTCAAGCAATCAACCCACCTTAGCCTCCTGATTAGCTAGAAATACAGGCACACACCACAACCCTTGGCTGTATTTTTAAAAAATTTTTTGTAGAGACATGGTCTTTCTATATTTCTCAGGGTGGTCTCAAACTCCTGGCTTCAAGCAATTCTTCATACTCAGCCTTCCAAAGTGCTGGGATTATAGATGTGAGCCACTGCCTGGTCTCCCTCATGTCTTTAGAGCAGCTGTGTTGAGGTCACATTGCTATTAGCAATGAAACACTGTTTTACAATTTTGAAGGCTTCCATACATTTTACTATCCGTATTTAGATGTTTTCAGTTTAATTTTATTATTGTCTTTCTGATTTTTTAACTTATTTTTCAAAGTCTCCTTCTAAAAGAAACAGGCCCTAATTCTCTCCAACAATTATAATCTTCCAGTAACATTCTATCACAGCTTCTCTAGGTTCTCATTCTAAATACCCATTGTCTTCCTTCTCTAATGCCTAAAAACATGCAGGAAGATAATTGTTTTCAACTCTTATAATTGTTACCTGCATCTAATTTGTACAAGATCAAATCATTTGTTTAATAGAAAAGACATGAGTATAATATATTTTGTTGCAAACGATGAGAATTGTAGAGAATTGTGTATTAATCTGTTTGCTGCTATCAAAGACATACCTGAGACTGGGTAATTTATAAAGGAAAGAGGTTTAATTGACTCACAGTCCAGCATGACTAGGGAGGCCTCAGAAAACTTACAATCATGGTTGAAGAGGAAGCAAACATGTCCTTCTTCACATGATGACAGCAAGGAGAAGTGTTGAGCAAAAGGGGGAAAAGCCCCTTACAAAACCATCAGATCTCATGAGAACTCACTCACTATCAGGAAAGCAGCACGGGAAAGACCCACCCCCATGATTCAGTTACCTCCCACCAGGTTCCTCCCATAACACATAGGAATTATGGAAGTAACAATTGAAGACGAGATTTAGATGTGGACACAGCCAAACCATATCACATTGGTTGGACCTGTTACCAGAGGGAGTAAAACAGTTTAGTAACAGAACTGTAAAAGGTTTCCTGATGTCTTCCAATAGGGGCTACTGGTTTTTGTTGTTGTTGCAGTTTTTCCACTTGAGAAAGACACAATGAAAAAGCAAAGGCAAGCAGGGCTGTCTGTTTCCAACTTCAGGGTAATTGAGGGATTGGCTCATTCTGCTGAGGGTGCAACAAAGAAAAGAAAACTCATTACTGGATGGGGGCAAAGAATCCAGGGAGAGGTCAGATTGGCAGAAGTGTGTATCTCGCAGCACTGAAGGCAGGCATGAGACAGGGCCCCCCACAGCTTAGGACAGAAGGACTTCTTCCTTGCCCTGCATTGATCCTAAGTGAGACTGAGGACGTTTAACAGGCTGGGCTTTGTGGGAATTTTCAGCTTTCCAGATGCTGCTTAATGCTGCCAGACAGCACTGTGTTAATTAAACTCTTCCTACAATGTGGTTGTTATGGAAGAGGTCTGCCAATGTCCTGCAAAGTGTGCATTCCCAGGAAGAGAGGACAGGGACTTTGCCAAGTGATGAGGGGGAAACCCAAACACCACGACCCAGGTTTTCTAGAAAAGTGCTCTCAAAACAGAATTAATGGCATCTTGTGCTTTCAAATAAAACAGTAAATTCAGTTTCTAAAAAGCGCTATCTGTTGTAGATACATTGGAGCCAAATTTATTAATTAGAATTGTTTTGAATAACTCCGAATCTCCTTCCATGGATACCAGTAAAGAGAAGAGTAAATGAATGTGTTCCTCTGTAGGAATACACTGCCTCTACACTGCCCTGCCTTAGATGGTGGTGTCTGGCATGGGAAGTTTCACGCTAGCAAGGGAAGAATACAAATCAGAAGAATTTGTGTAAGAATATGCCATTTTTGTGAAGGAATACCAAAAATGACTTCTCTACATGTCTACTACATGTGGGCAGATAGGTGATGACAATGATAGATTAGAGAGAGATGATTGATAGATGTTTGATATATAGATAGGCAGACAGATGATAGATAGGTTTGTTTTATAATTAAATAATGGTGTAAGAAAATGAACTAGTGAATATGACTTATGACAGTAGGTTGGAGGTAATATAGAAAAAGGAATGAGGCCAGGAACTAATTCCTGTAATACCAGCTCACTGTGAGGCTGAGAGAGGAGGATCACTTGAAGCCAGAAATGCAAGTCCAGCCTAAGTAACATAGCAATACCCTGTCTCTACAAAAAAAATTTAAAAATTAACCAGGGATGGTAGTATGTGACTGTAGTCCACCACTCTTGGGAGGCTGAGGTGGGAGAATTGCTTGAGCCCAGGAGTTAAAGGCTGCAGTGAATTTGGATTGTGCCACTGCACTCCAGCCTCAGCGATAGAGAGACACCTTGGAAAGAAAGAAGAAAGAAAGAAAGTAAGAGAGAGAGAAAGAAAGAACGAGAGAAAGAGAGAAAGAGAGAGAAAGAAAGGAAAGAAAGAAAGAAAGAAAGAAAGAAAGAAAGAAAGAAAGAAAGAAAGAAAGA
>NW_022436976.1:7400252-7513803 GCF_009761245.1 Sapajus apella
GAGAGAGAGAGAGAGAGAGAGGGAGGGAGGGAGGGAGGGAGGGAGGGAGGGAAGGAAAGAAAGAGAAAGAAAGAAAGAAAGAAAGAAAGAAAAAGAAAGAAAGAAAGAAAGAAAGAGAAAGAAGGAAAGGAAGGAAGGAAGGAAGGAAGGAGACAGAAAGACACAGAAAAAGAAAGAAAGAAAATAGAGAAAGACAGAAAAAGAAAGAACGAGAAAAAAGGAGGGAGGGAGGGAAAGATAAAAAAATTCTTTTCAAAAGTTATCAGCAGATATATTATTCAATTTAAATTCTCTATTTATATAAGATTATGTGTGCATGTATATTTGATTACAAAATTTAAAGTACCTCTATAGTTTGAAACATTTGTTGTTAAAGGAATAAAAAGTTACTTCTTCACTCCTTTCATGTTAATTCCTGAGCAAGGATATATCTGGACAGTCATTAATAGTTCAGATACATGTGGATGGGCACAGTGGCTCACACCTGTAATCCTAGCACTTTGGGAGGCCAAGGCGGGTGGCTCACCTGAGGTCAGGAGTTCTAGACCAGCCTGGCCAACATGGTGAAATCCCATTTCTATTAAAAATACAAAAATTAGCTGGGCATGGGGGTGTATGCCTGTAATCCCAGCTACTCGGGAAGCTGAGGCAGGAGAATGGCACAAACCCAAGAGGCAGAGGTTGCAGTGAGCCAAGACCGCACCACTGCACTCCACCCTAGGCAACAGAGCAAGATTCCATCTCAAAAAAAAAAAAAAAAAAAAAAGACACATATATTGGGGCCAACTAAATGCCAAGCATTATTCAAAGTGTGGGGCCTAACGGCCTCCTTCTTCATTACTCCTCCAAATGCATCCTAAGAGCAGAGAAGTAGTGCTATGCATTGTAGGCTATGAACAAAAGGCTTCTCCTGGTGAAACCAACTCTACCAAATAGTAAACAACAGTATTTGTTGGGGAACAAATGGGGCTGGGGAACACACTCCTGGTAGGGCAGGACAAAGGAGGTATTTATATATCCATGGTGTAAATGTGAAACATGTAAAGTGTCTAACAATGTTCTGTACACGTCACAATCTTTATAGACAAATTTGTCTCAAGACACATAATGTTTTCATGTACAAAATTTTTAGAGGTGTTGCTTGGTTTCTATAATTTTTCATTTTCTTAATACATTTACTTCTGAGTAAGGTAAAGCAGGATCAATTCTTTGCACAAATAATTACAGAGAAAATCATTCTTTTCAAATGTGTATACACCTTGTTTCATGTTCTTCCTATTCTCTGCTTTGCAGTGGAAGATGCCATGTGACCTTTGGCCACCTTGTAAAAAATTAGTTTGATATCAGGAGCCCAATACTACTGTCTTTTCACTGGCAAAGCTCCCAATGAGATCAATCAGAGCTTTTCTTCTAATCTAGGAGACTGCAGTTTTGTCCCAGTGCAGGAGAAAACGTGGGCAAACATAGTAACTGGTCATCATTGACGGCCCAAACACACTTAGGAGCATTTGAGTCTGTTTAACTCCACCGCTGGGATGGTGGCCTTAAATTCAGGCAACAGAGCCTCACAGAGAAAGACTCATTTTAAAAAATGTCAGGTCCTTTTTACTTCAGCATTTTCACAGATACATTCTGAGTTTTCATGAATTCTGCCAATCCTGGTTTGAGATTAAATCAGATACTTGGCTGAGTTGCAGGAGGGTGAGGGCAGCTGGGGTTGAGCGAAGGCACAGACTGGAGGGGGACAATGAGCATTTAACCAAATGAAAAATTACAAGGGGATATCACAAATAATCTCCAGCAAATATTTTTCCATATGATCTGTGATTACTATAATGAGTACAACAAACTACAACCTAACCTAGTAAATTATATTTTTATTCCCTAAAGCATTTTTAATATTCTCAAGCATAATTTGGGGAATATGTTATTAAAAAACAGATATATTTACTAGAAAACAAACTACTTCAAATGCAATATCTTATTTATTGCTTGAATCATTTTGCTTTAGTCATATAAAAGCACAAACAGTGGTAATCATATTACAAAGTATTCCAGGACGCAGGCTTTGCTTTCTAATTTTTATTCTTTTAAACTAATTATTAATAGCTGTTTGTTTTGTGTTGTTGTTGATAATGCTTTATTCACTAGGCATAAAAGAAATAATTACTTATTGAAAGGATTTTCTGCTTATATTTTCCTCTAATAATTTGTCTTTGGCCTAAAAAGAATGATTGCATTTACATTCTTTAGTTTCTATTGAAGTTTGGAGTAGTTAATGGAATCTTTTTGTGTGTGTGTGTTAAAATCACCTAACATGAGCTCTACCCTCTTAACAGATTTTTGAGTGTATAATAGAGTGTCCTTGTTTATAGACACAATGTTGTACAGCAGATCTCTATAGCTTTTTAAACAAACCACTGATACATGGCAACATAAATTAAACTTAAAGGATATGTTCAACAAAAAAGTTAGGCAAATAATGCATATGATGTGATAGAATTTATAGGAAGTTCAAAAACAGGCAAAACTAATTTGTGATGATAGAAAACAAAAGAGTAGTTTCTGGAGGGGAGAGTTGGGAGGCTGGCAAAGAGGTGAGGACTGACAGGAAAGGAAGTGAAGTTTGGTGATGGATATGTTTCATATCTTGATCTAGGGATGTTCCCATGGATGTATATGTTAAAAATCATCATGCAGTACTTAAGATCTGTGCTTCTTACTTTACATTTATTACGTCTCAATAAGCTACCATTAACAAAACACAGAAAGGGGAGGGAGAAAATGAAAATAAAGACAGAATAAATTGAAGGAAGGCTCACATCCCCAAGAAGGTAAGAGAGGACAGGGCATCAGAAATGCACTTCCAGGTCTTTACACAGCTCAGCTTGTAAAAAATGTAGAACTAAAAAGCAGATCTAAGAGATCCAAGAGGTAAAGTATCCTATTGCAGTAGGATTCCTTTCTTGACAGTGGTGGGTCAAGTCCTTCTCCATCATTTCCATGATTCCCAATGTCAAAATCCCAAATGTGTTTGCAAGAAATCCTAAAAGTTCGTTGAATAAACAAACAAAATGTCTCTTTTTAAAAATCGCTATCTGAATCTATAAGAGCATAATGTACAAAAATATCAGAATTTCAAATTCGATTTTAAATCTTTAAAACAGACTGTCTGTATTTTCTATAGAATATACTGACTGGTGTTCTATATTATTTTGTATTTCTAAGTTAAAAAGCCTCAGTACTTACCCCAGCACACACACACACACACACACACACACACACACACACACGCACACAGTGTTGCTGGAAAATACCTTACTGGAGAAAAGACACACCAAATGCAAATACTTGGGAAGATTCAGTTCTGAAATTGAATATAATTATCCATTAATAATCAAAGAAAATGAATCATAGGCATATAGTTCATCTCCATGCCATTTCAAGATTTTTCTGTCCATTAAGAGACCCATATAGAGTTATAAACAAGCAATATTGTATTTTATTAGCTCACATTTTAATATGACATTTGTATTCCATTTTCTATTTCACTAGTTGTCATGTATATTCCTATTGTTTTCATATTTGTCCTTTTACCAATAGTGTTTTTCTTAATAAGGTTTTTCTTATAAAGTAATTCTAAAATGTTTGGATGTTCCATATAATCAATTTTCCACAGTTCTGTAATGATTGCTTCATAACATTCTATGGTTGGTTTTATTGCTTTTGTTTTCACTTGTAAAACTATTATCAGAACTGAAAATATAAATGCAAGTGTAGAGTTTTCTGTAACACTGCAAAGATTGAAATTCAGAATTTTTGAAGAGCAGATTGTAAAAACATGACAATATAATCAGAGTTAAAGAATGATGACTTTTTGATGGAATATTGTTTTTATAAGGCAAACTTATAAATGCTTTACTGAATGACCTCATGTTCATGTTTCCAGTTAATAAGCAGGTTGCTAACTCTCCGCATATTACTGTCCACTGTAATTAGTCAATAAGCCTAAGTATCTAGTGGTATACATAAATTATCTAAAAAACAAAGACAAGTCAATAAATTACCCTAATATTTGGTATTTTTATTAAATTTTTACTAAAAGATGACAAATACAAAACAGGTCATGTATGCATTCAATTAAATCATTGAAATTCTGAACTAATTACATCACTGATAGATCATCATTTGACATTCTGTCACACACGAACATGCGCAAATGATAATTAAAGACAAGAAAAGCTAGAACATATTCTGGAAAAAATACAGGCAGAACTCTCCATAGAAACTGCTAGTATCAAAAACGAATAATCATTGTAAAAGGCTCTAAGCCTTTGGTTTTCAGCTTCATCAGACTTAATACGTCATCAATCAATCAATCATGTCTTAACTATGATATGAAGGAGAAAAGGAAGAAATTACTTTATTAAAAATTCCATGCATTTAATAAGTAAATGCTTAGACATGACTATACTAGTAACTATAATGAAATAGGTAGATGCTTGTTCCTCTAGGTGTCATCCCTGAGAATGCTAAAGGCACAAATGTAAATTGATTCATCTTATTGTATTGATATCTCAAAACCAGAGAAACACAGTGCCATTGGTGATGTGATTTTGAGAAATGGTGAACATCTCTTGGTTAAGTTCTTAACAAGACAAAGTAGAATCTTTCTTCAGTTTGTGTGGTGAGTTGCATTACTGGAAAAATCTGTGTGTAGTGAAGCAACATAAAAATGCTTGATTTTGCTAGGCTCATTTATTTATGAACAGGTCTTATACCTGCATGTGTGTTCAGTGGAGCAGTAGAAATTCATGCCAAACAATATAGTTATTCATTGTACAGGAATTTCCCATACAAACACAGAGCTTCTAGCCTCTGCAATTGCTTACTAAATAACAACAGGGCTTCCCCACTTGTCATGACAACCAAATGCCCCAACACATTTCCCAAAGGACTTCTAGGGGATTGTACATCTAGTTGAAAACCATTGCTCTAAATCAATTACACCACATCTATTTGCTACTATGGCCAAATCATTGATCTAATCAATTACAACAACAAAGTTAAATTAATGTGAAAGAGAATTCCTAGAATTTCTGCACCTTCCTGTTTTCCTCTTGATTTCAGCCTAAAAGCCTTGACTGTAATGGGGAGAAAAGGCTTCTACACTCACATTTGACTTTCTTTGACCTCATCAAGTTTAATGCTTGCTGTTACTAGGCACACATGCCTTGCCAAGGAAAATCATCGTTTACGTTTGCCTTTTCATTTTTTTTCAGAGGTAAACAAATCATGTAAGGGGTTTATAAGTTTATGTGTAATCATAAAATGTGAGCCTAGAGACACTCTTACTCCCTTAAATGTGATTTTAATAACAAGAGCTAAAATTTAAAAGGGCTACAGACTATTGTACCAGTACAATAGTTACTCTACACAATGTTACAGATATTAATACGTTTCATTCTCATGACCTTCTGAGGAAGTTATTATTATCATTTCCATTTTATAGATGAGGAAACTGAGGAACAGCCTAATATCACACAGCTGGAAAGCAGTAAGTAAGACTGAAAGCTGGTCAGTCTGGTGTCAGAGTCCATGTGCTTAACTAATTATGTTATACTCTTCCTGTATACATGGGGGAAATTAAATGAAAGGAATAGTTATGAACTGGTTGTTTATCTAGAAGCTGCAGGGTTTTGTTTTGTTTTCATCTTTAAACATCAGATGATGTAATTACTGCTTTCTTCTCTATCAGATTTCTCCTCAAATTATTGCTGTTGTTTAAAAATAATGTCCAGAGCTCCTAACACATAGAACACATGGAAATTACCCTCTGCTTGCTGGTACTGGGTATGGCTCTGACTTAGACTTATGGAGCCTGACAGAGTATGCATTGGCACTTTGTGTTTCTAATCATAAATCTTGGCCCTCCACTTTTCTGGCCTGATTTAAATTATCCAATGAACATTTTCATTCTCCTGATGCACTCCAGCAAGTGAATTTATAGGTACTTAGGAAATCCAGAATTATTATGAATCAGAAGCTATAGTACTCTAGGTTGTAAGTTCTGTGAGGGCAGATAATGTGTTTGTCTCAGCACTTTGTCTGCTACTGCAGTGCCTGAGACCTAATAGATGTTCAATAATACTGTTATTATTATTAAATAAATGAATTAATAAATGATATGTAAGATTTGATAAAACCTACTTGATTTGAATTTACTCATCCTGACACTATTGCTCTGAATACTCTCTGTTCTAGGTCAGATTCTTTTTACCTTCTATCACTGTTAAGTTTCTAAGCTGATCAGCATTCTGCGGTTCTCTGCCAGACATGATCCAACTTATGCCTCACAGCTTCTTGAATTAAACATAGAATCAACTTTCTGTTGTATTCATCTTTTTATAATTTTGAAGTTTTTTCATTATATTGAATCACTGTTTACTATCTACTTTTAATAGAAACAAAATTATTTAGGAATCGTGTAACTATTTTTAAATGGAGAGGGGATTAAAACTTTGATCAGAGATCTGCAAACCGTATTTAACCAGGAAAGTTATAATTATATACTTTGTCAAATTATCTCAAAATAATACTTCTCTGATCTTTCAACAGTGCAAAAAAATATGAATACAGAAGGCACTTCCTGGGTACAACATTCTGTCCTAAGAAATTAGAAAGAAGTGTGTTCTTAGATTTTTTGGTTTTCAACTTTATAGCCAAGAAACTTTAAGAGAAGATAGTCTAAAGTGATACAATGACTGAAAATATGGAGCAGGAGTGACAACAGTTCCATAACCTTGAAAGAGCCACTGAACTTCTCTTATGACTCTTTATTTTAATATGATAAAACTGATAATACCTAGTTTATAAGCTCAGAGAGAGAACTTGATGAATTTATATGTGTAAAGTGCTTTTTATATTCCATTTCTGGCATATACTTATTGCTATATAAACATTTACTGTCCTGAAGATTCCAATAATAATTCTCCTACCCAGAAATATGTGCTGCAATTTCAGAAACTATTTTAATATGACAAATGTAAATATGTATGAACTGCATGCACCTATATCATATATACACATATGTATATAAAATGAACCCTTTTCTAAAGATTTCCTATGAAGACTACAGAACATTTGGCAAATATATGTACCTTTTTTCAATATAGCAAATATCTCTTACTATTTTCTACCTTTACTCCCTATGCTGGATAATCTAAGGACACATCTCTTCAATTTTATCAAATAGGTCACCATTGGGAGAGCCTTGATAGAGTATGTCTGTAAAGATGGCCCCATCTAGCTGAGAGCAGAGTTTCAATGTCCGAACTGATTTCCCCAGGGAGGGCTTAGTGGATATGAAGTTTCACTGAAATTCACACCTAATAACAAAGTGCAGTGAGGATCACAATTAACCACAATGTGTTCAATTCTTCGGATGATCTTTTTATAGAGACAACTATATTTAGCCTGTGTGTTCCTTCTAATTACACCAGGGATTCACGTTAGTTAAAAATAGAATCCAGGGAACTTGAATATAGCCTAATAACTGAAGGAATTTCATATTTCTTTGTGTTGTTTGAGTATATAGACACAGTTGGAAAAAGATTGCTCACAAGACACAATTCCTGGTCACCAGGATACATTTAAAGGTGTGCTTATTCCAGTGGGGGGAAAAATTGAGTAAATACCATGTCACTTTTCAGAACTCCAATCTTGAACAGAGTTAGAAATGATTAAGAAAAATCTGTTTTCCCTCATTTAATTATTTGGCGGAATGTTTAAGGCTATTTTTCTAAAAAACAATAATATTATTTATGTCAATTTAAAAAGTATTATATTTGTAAATAATCTTTTGTAGTTTGTTTATGTAAGTTTTTATTTCATTTATTGGAAGGTGAGAACTACATTTTTTGATCAAGTGCATCTGGTGCTATGATAAGTATATCACACACATATTCTTCGTTAATGCTTATAACAAATAAGCACTATTTTATTTTCCAACTTTATAGATGAGGAAACTGAAGGTCTTTAAGTAATGTCCAGTCTAAGTAGTTTCAAGAGTGAGGCAGGAATATTAACCACTTATGTTCTAGTCTAAAATCTATGCCCTGTACACTACACTATGCAGTTGTTCTACCTGACATGAATATTTTGAGTGAATTATGTTTTTGTTTTTCCCACCTGGTTGTTTTGACAAGGTGCTAAGTAAGCAGTAGTGCTTTTCCAGCTTCCCTTTAAATGGCTCAGTCACTATTTTTTTTATTATTCTGCTTCCATTATTAGTCAGCTTTCATGTAAGTGGCTCAGCCACTATATTTTTTATTTTTCTGCTTCCATTATTTCTCTATTTCATCTTTTGGATTCAGGGATGTTATTGCTTAAGCAAAGATACCAACAGAATCATAAGTACAAGAGATGTGTGTGGCCAGATCGAGATTCTTGGTAACTAAGTGCCAATTATTGCATCAAGATACCCTACCATGGTGCTTTTAGGAAATCTATTTCAAAACATTTTTTTCCATCCCTATTCAAGAAAGCTATGTTTCTATAGCTGGAAATTTTAGTGAAATAACCAGGAGGCTACGAGGAGCCACTTCAAGAATAATAAGTTCCTCTACCTAAACAGCTGTCTCCTGTCAAAGGAGGAGCTCCTCCATGAAGTTGAGACAAAACATGCTACTTTCAAAACTCCACAATATAAGCACCAAGACCTCATTCCCACAGGTAAATCTTGAAATACTTAGTACTCAAATAAGAATAATATAATAATCAGTTCTCATTATTAAATTGAGTTTTTTAAAGATTTTAAAATGCTAAAGCCAATCTTACAGGTTTTCAAAGCCATTAGGTTTAAACACAATCAATGGAAAATAATATAACATAAGATATTCTTCAGAATCTAAGACTCTGTGGGCAATATTTGTGAACTTTGGAGTTAAGGGCCAAAACAGCACCTATAGAACCATGAAGCTCACTCGATAATCACTCATAATCAGTTTTCAAGTTTCTAGATGAATTGAAAGTATAATTACTTTGGAAATAGGAGGGAGACTATTTCAGAGTATTAAAATTAATCCTGTCTTTAATTAATTAATTAAAATTAATCCTGTCTCTGAGTCTATGAAAGCAGGAACCTTGTCTCATTAATCATGCTACCCCTAGTACCTTTTGTTATCTATGACTGATGTGGGTGCTTAAAATATATTGGGAAAAGGAATCAGTGAAATAATAAATGAGTAACTTGATAGTAGCCACAGGCAGAAAACACCATATGATTCTAACATAGGATAAAAGACTGAGAAGAAAGCTGAGTGGAATACAAAATAAATAGCTCTTTTCCCAATTTCTCTTCCACTGTTTCCGATGATCTACAAACCTAAATGAAAGCTTGGGTGTTGATGAAAGTTGTGTGATTACTTATACCCTATGTTCAAACCCCAGAAAAGTTTTATCTCTTTCAAATTGTGTTTTTTCTCTTCTGTCTTTCCCCCATTGGCCATTTTCCCATTCTTCCTAATGTCATACCAAATGTAAAGTATATGGTGCAGTATTCCTAAATTTTCTGACCTAACTATCTTGTACTAACTTAAAAAAATGGAATGTTATAAAAGGTCACACCAAGGCAAAGAACATTAGCCATCTTAGGATCTCTCCCATAAATATGCACTTAAATTTTTTATTCAGTAAATTCAAGTCACCAGTTGTCATCAAGTCATCTCATTCTGGAGGGAATAAGGCTGTAAATTGATCAGTTAAGTAGTTAATCAACTCCACCACATGAAGGCCCTAGAACCTTACCTCAATAATTTATTATGTTCTCAGGTAGGTTGTATTCCTGCAAAATCGCATAGTTAAACTCCAAATAGTTTTTCTTTATATAAATTATGTGGAAAACTAAAGGAATTAGGACACTAAACCTACACATGGTTGACAAAACTTAGTGATGTGATTAGACCAGAGTGTTCTTTTCACTGGTAACCTACAGGAAAACAGAAACTTTAAAACTAGAAGGACAGCTTCAAATAAAACCTGGAAATGTGATCAGTACTTTATACAAAACTAACATTTTCTAGAGTAATATTTAGAATTCAACTCAAAGTAGTTTTACAATTAAGTCCTTGCAATGAATAAGCTTTTGTTTTGAGGATTCAGAAATGCGTAAGAAATACTTTCTTGATTCTAAGAGCTGACCAGTTAATTTTGGAAGAAGAATAACGTGCAAATAGTATTAATATAAAGCAGAAAGCACATTTAAGAAAGGAAATGTTAAATTTATAGGAGTAAAAGAAGAAAAGCTTCTGTCTAGTTGGGAAGATTATTAGATGTTTAAGGATTATTATTCTATTTTGAACAGACAGGTAGAGATACAGGGTACAAGAGAGTGTAATTCAATCTTGGTGCAAATATTTAGTATGTACTTATAAAATGACAGATAAACATATTTGGTGCAATGTATACTACTTTCTACAGTGATTACTGTGCAACAGGCACTCTTCTAAGTACTGCACATGCATAGTTTAATCCATGCAACAGCAATATTAAGTTAAGTTGTGAGATGCTCTATTATTCCAATGACAAAAATGTCTTAGACCCGGGCAGCCTTACTCCATAAAACTTGTTCTTAAATACTTCATCACCCCAGCATAATGCAATATACCCATGTAAAAAACCTGCCCACATATCGCCTAAATCTAAAATTAAAAAAAATACTGCATCACATTCCTCTCACTTCTTATAAGTTTTCTAATAGGGAGAATAGTGTGAAAGATATGGCCATTAAGAAAACATAGATGTCAAGAGGAATTACTCTGGGTAGAGAAAATGAGGAGTTCATATTTCTGTATTTCACATTACAAGATCTGATATGATACTCATGGAGTTGATTTAAAGAGTTGGAGAAAAATTTAATCTTGATTTGAAAATTAACTTCATAGATCTGAGTTTGGGATAAATAAGTTCGAAGTAGGGACAAAGAGAGGAGAGGGTAAAGAACACATCATTATCTTCACTTAGAAAAGAAAGAGGAGGCAAAGTTACTACCGTGTCATAACAGCATTCAACTTCTCACATGTCCATCACGCACTGCCAGGCTTTGTATCTGGCATGCAGAAAACTTGAAAATATTTGCAAATTAGTTTGGAAATAAAACTAACATAGAGTATTTTCTGTATGCATTTAACTCATGCCATGGTTTCACCAACTCTACCTCCTTGACTATGCATAGTTTTATTTTCTCCTTTTTAGAAATGAAGAACCTCACACATCCCAACATCCCATAGATGGGAAAACCAAGAGTCAACTTCAGATTTGTGTAATTCCAAATTGGTTTAAATTTTTCAAACTGTGTTAGAGACATCTGCTTTAAAGTAGCTTAGTTTTTATTATTGTGATTGAAGTGACTTTGCTTGAAGGAGTGAGAAGACTTTTTCACATGTAATGGTCTGTCATTCTTATAGTCATACTCATCCTATCATGAAACAGTTTATACACGGAAAAGTAAAACCCAGCATAATAACTAGAGTTTTGCTTAAACTAATGATTACCCCATTTAAATAAAATGAACCGAGTAGTTGGCAACATACGTAGTTATTGAGGAGATATTTTTGAAATGCCAGCATGAGTACTTGTCCTAGGCAATTATCATCTATCCATCAAAAGATAAAAAGGAGCCAAGACTAACACACACACATGCACACACATATTCACACAATTTCTGTCTTAGTAATTGGACAAAAGTTTGTTCTGTTTCTTAAGATTTTTGTTTTTATTTTTACTTTTATTGTGTATGAAGAATTTCCTTTTTGTTATATGGGGCTTTGGGATTTATTCTAGACAAAACTCACCTCATTTGAACCTTGAGGAAACAGATTTAAATATTCCCTTAAGGATAATCAGTGAGGTCAAGAAACATGTTAGTTTAGGTACATAAAAAACCATGGTCTAATAGATGAGCTATCTGTTCCACCCTCCAACTTTCTAAATTTCAGGACATCAGAAGCAGGTCATGTATTTTCAGAGGAAGGGGTGGGGAAGTGGTATTTCCTCTTTTGTAAGAGAAAAAGGAAATCTATTCATTTAGGGTGTATGGGTTTGATCTTGATCCTTCTGATGTAGAGTTGTCATTTGTTTGTTAGATAGGAAAGAAAGGTGTGCACTGACCCAAAGGAAAGCATAACGTCTGAATTATGACCCCGCTCCTCCTACCAGCAGCCACATAAAAGAACCTTCTGCATTAGTAACTATTCAAGTTGATAGGGAAATTTTGAAGGGGAATGTGATAGAATGCCATAATATAAAAGATGGAAGAAAGAGAAAAAACAGATAGCACTTTATTCTCTATTAAGAGTTCTTACACATAGGAGGAGAGGTTGAAGAAAGAATAACAATGTAAAAGGTGATATCAAAGGTGTACTCAATTCTGACTTTTATTCTAGCCATTCACCCTTTTGTACTGCATTTCATCTCTTCAGCTTTTTTCTGTGGTTTTCATAATAAATCTGATACATTTTAGAAATCCAGTTTTAAAAGGAAAGAGAGACTAGAATTGAAGCTTTCTCTTTCCTAACAGTTTTTTTTTTTTCTCTTTCCTAACAGTTTTTTATTTCCTGTTCAAGTTCAAATTGATTTTGGTATTTCATTCTGATGTATTGAACATTATTGACTCATTACAATGTACAGATAATCTTGATATGGTATGATTGTAAAACACCAATAGGCAAAGGGCATTAAATGATTTATTTTTAAAATAAAAATGTCATTTTCTATAGTGTGACCTCTATCTATATGAACTAACCTATCTAGTCATGCAACATAGTGAAAATCAATAGAATATGAAAGTACTAGTTATGATACGTAATATGTTTACAACAAATGTAACATCCCATGTGCTTGAGTGAATTGAGCTGTGATGCTTTATTCAAGCTTGGCTAACATGGTAGATTAAATATTATAAGATAAAATACTTTTTAAAAAGCATCCAGCACTCCAGCACATTACGCAAATATTTTTTGACAACTCGGCATTTCAATTTTAAAACACTTTTTGCCTTTGTTAAAATTTCAGATCTTTGAAAACATCATGTGACATTACTATTGTTGCGGGAACAGGAAGAAACATTAATCTGCATGTTATTATTGCTTGCAGATGTTCATTTTTGTGCTACTTAAATGAATGCAAATGTCATTTTTTCTGAAAAGGCACTTCATTTTATATGTTATATCATAGATCATATGAAAATTTATGTTTCATATGCATATATAATAGAAAAATATTCTATCAGAGTCTATTAAAATATAGCTGAGTGATAAATCTGAAGCTCAAATTAGGTGTTCAAAAAAGTTCTTATTTCTATTAGTTAGGAATTTTACATTTGCAGGTTATAGACAGACAATAATATTGATTCAAAGCCCCCGGAAAGGAAGTGGGATTTATTGACTTCCTAAATCTCTGAAGTCCCAAAATTTACCTTTACATATGATTGTACCCACTGGCTTAAAAATGTCATGAAAACTCTGTTTTTTGTTTGTTTGTTTTGGTTTTGTGTCTACCACCCCCTCAACCCTACCTCCATCTCTTTCCCTTGTTTTTCTCCAGGTTAGCCTTATTTTCAGGTAGGTCCTTTCCTTCTAGTGATCCTAACAGTGCCCAACTTTCACCTTTCTATCTAATTCATCAAGTCAGAGAAAAATCTCTCTTTTACAATAGTTACCAAAAATTTCACTAGTTAAATTTCATTATTAAGGCATGAGTCCTGTGGTTACTCTTAGGTCTCAAAAGTGAGGTCATCCTACATAAAGCTGTGAATTAAAAGTGAGGAAGAGGTAGTTTCCCAAAGCAAATTACAAGCATTATTTATACAACATGTATACACTACATAAGCTCACCTGAGATAAATATAAGTTTTTAGTATATTTCAGTAATGGAACTTCACCAGCATTAGAATTCTGTAAAGGGTGTCTAAACTATTTCTAAAGATTACCTATAATTTCGAAGGCTATTTTGTCTTTTTTATACTTTGACTTTATTTAACTTAAAGTAGTAGTCTATGTGAATAAAGTATTATTGACAACATGATTTGAAGAATATTCATTTCACTACATACCAAAAATCCATCTCAAAAATCAATTTAATTTGCTAACAATCCAGTTCACCTAATAAATGAAGTTGGTGCTAGTAAATGATGACAATATGCTTGAGTTGTTTTTCTAGGAGAAGAAAATTTTTTGATGTTAGTACATGCATAGAAACTTGTCCATTCTCTCATGAGTAGCTCATGTGTGCAAGACACCTGACTGGTCAAAGTGAGATATGCAGTCTGTGATCACTGTGTCAGAAAAAGCCAACCGACCAATATAGGGATCAAACCCCTGACCTCAGCTTCATTATGTGTAGATTCAAATCAACTGTGCCTGCTAGCTGCAGACATGCATGAGTGTCAGTAAATATCCCAGATTTCCTGACATAGGATCCTTCCCTACCAGGCCACAGCAGAGCTCAGTGAGCCCAAACTGATGACTCATCCAGAAGCAGCCATGCAAATCTTGGCTTCCTGAGGAAGGAACCAGAACAGCAGGCCAAACAATCCTTAGAAACTGATAAGGCTTCAATCGGCACCTTCTCCACTTTCTAGTACTCCCCTCTGACTTCTTTGCCTAGGTGTACTGATGTATTATACAACAGTTACATAATTTTTCAGGAAATAGAGCCCAGAGCCAGATGCTCTCTGAAGAACTCGCATTATTATCATTTTTGTTGTTATAAACTTGTGTTGTTCTTTTTTAAAAAAAATCTCTTAGAGAATGATATATTCAACAAAATACATATCTGGTTTCAGTCATAACAGGGTTTAAATCTTGACTTTCGGATTCCAAGTTGACATAACTTAAACAAATTTTTATTTTTTTACTGTTTCACACTCTACAAATCAGGTTCCAAAAGTATATCAAGTACTTTCCTTCAACATCTAATAAACATGTTCTATTCTCCCCATTACCTCCATTATCTCAGCTTTTGGTTTCTCCCTAAATGGAGATGCTTTCTAGCCCTTGATGTATGTGATTAAAAAGACATGTTTTACACTATATTTCCTACATATTTTATATTTTATACAATTTCATAATGGGGTAGTTGACAAAGTGTGCTTAGACCATTTACTTATATTCAGTTAAAATATTTGAAAATATTTTTGTGCTAGAGCTTTTCCAGTGCACAGTGCCCATCATTGTATTTGCTTCAGATCATCACTTACTAATGTCTTTAATAATGAGAATCCTGATCAGAATTTATTGACTAAGCCTATCTTTTTAAAATATACATTTTATTTTACAGCCCTTGACATTAATACTCTATTCTTCTATCTATTGTTATATGGTGATAGTAAGGTTCAAATTTTCTGAAGATTTAATCAGAGATTCTGCCACTAAGTAGCTTGATTTAACATCTAGGTATATAGATAAATAAACAAAATCTGAGGCTAAGAAGACCCTTAAGCTAAGAAGGAAAGAAAAGGAATGGAGCCTGGACAGAAGAAAAGAAGAAAGGGAGTAATAAAGGCAAAGAGGAAAGGAGGGAGGAAGAAATGCAACAAATTATTGCTTGTAAATTTTCCATATACTTTTGTATTAGTTTGTTCTCAGAATGCTATAAAGAAATACCTGTGACTGGGTAATTTATAAAGAAAAGAGCTTTAATTGGCTCATGGTTCCACAGGTTGTACAAGAAGCATGACTGGGAGGCCTCAAGAAACTCACAATTATGATGGAGAGCACAGGGGAAACAGGCATGTCTTACATGGCCAGAGAAAGGAATAAAAAGAAGGGGAAATTGCTACACACTTTTGAACAACCAGCTTTCATGAGAACTCACTCATTATCATGAGACTAGCAACGGGGAAATCTGCCCCTGTGATCCAATCACCTTTCTCCAGGCCCCTCCTCCAACACTGAGGATTACAATTAAACATGAGATTGGGTGGGGACACAAATCCAAACCATATCAACTTTTAATAGTGTATTTTCTCTTTAAAACTCTGTAAAAATATAAAATTCAAAAACACATAGGCTATCAATCTATAATATCAAACAACTTTTAGAGTCAATAAGGTATGCATAACCTTATAAGCAGTCAATACTGAATGAATATTTGTTGAGAAACCCAGTTAAAATAGGCAAGACATCTTAAAATGTATTTTTGTGTGTTTTTTACAAATTTCTTTCAAGCCAAAATACACTAGAAAGAAAGCACAAGTTCATAAAGGACAGAAATGAAATGATCATCTTATTTGAAAAGATTTGGCAAGTTACTTTTATCACAGTGCCTGAGGACTCTCTGTGGGCATCGAAACCTGTGAAAGCATTGTATATTGTACAACTGAAAACATGAGACATCCTGAAAAATAACAAAAGTGAAACACAATGCTATTTCAGTCACAAAAAGTTAAATATAAAAATTTACAATAACTTAACTTATATGGCTGGTTATAAACATATAATTCTAGACACATATAGAAACAAGTATAAAATAGTGTAATTAAAACATTCATTAAAACACATATGGACTTTAGAGTCTCATTGAAATTCCACTGTTAACTTTTAAAGGGTCTTAAAACTGCCAGTTCAGCTGTTTAAATAATAGGAAGACTTGTAACAGGAACATACTAGGTCGTTGTACTAGAAAAGCCTATATTTTAAACCTCTTTAATGTTAGTCTTTCTGGGATATTTTTTACATATTTTGTTAATAGCAGAACGTTGTGTAGGTGTTATTTTAGCTACAGAAACACTTTCTAGAATGCATATAAATGTACTTGGTTGGGCAGGCAGCATCAAGGGAAGCATTAAATATCCTTAAGTCTGATTAGTGTGAAGTGTTCTTATGAAGGCCATTTTATCTTTCAACCAGAATTCCACAAATGGTCATCACCCCACAATGTCATCATTAAGAAGCTCTATCGAAAGCAACAAGGTTGGGTTGTAGCGAATTTATAGAAAAAGTGAATCCTCAAGGACTCATGACCTACTCAGGACCATTGAAGAGTAGAAAACTAGAAGATTGAGTTAGGCCATGTTACAGTCAGTTGCTCTTGGATGGTCCCTTCTCAAAACTATCTCAGAAATTTCAACATTATCTATGGAGTTATAGGGAGAAAAAAAAGATATTGTGTATGACACAGAGTACAAGGTAAATGCAAATCCAAACATTTATTTAACATTTCTTTTACACTGACTCCATTTGGCCTCCTGAGTATCCATGTTAATTCCAGTATTCGTGACTCCACCCTTATTATTCTTCTCATCTGAAATATCAGTGTTTTCTCGTTGTCCATTGCCTATCAATTTCTATCCAATATTCAAAGATTCAACTGAAAGACCACTGCCCCCTCAGCTACTTAGTTCAAAACATTTTCCTAACCACTTCTTGCTCCCTACCTTCTTTCTCCTTTTTTTCCTTCCCACTTCCTTCTTGTGTTGCGTTGCTAGATTCAGGAGAGGTATTGTAAATTTGTTTTGTTCTTAGGAGTTATACTCTTACTTTATAGACGTTCCCTTTGGCAATCCTTTAAAAATGTAAGATGTTGAGTCCATCCTTAATCTATTGTTTAGCAGCAGTTTGCTCATACATCCATGTGAACACTCAGCACAGCATTAACTCTACTCTTTAAAAAAGCAACCACTCCAAAATTGGAATCAAAATCTCATCTGTTAGACTCTTTCTAAAGTAAAGACGATGTCAAGCACTTTTCCAAGTTATCCCATTGAAAAATGGCGACAACCTACGCCCCTCCATCCCCACTGGGCCCACATAATGTGAAGAATGATCATCAAGCCAGAAGCCAGATTTTTCCCCTGTTCCTCTTCTCTACCACCTTTAAACCTTGATATTAAAATGAACTGAAGAAAATAATGACCAAAGTTCACACATAGAAAAAGATGTGAAAATTTTCTCTACAATTCAAACTCGTATTTAAGTATCAGGCATTAGAATCTCTCCCAAATGTGCACAGAGCACTCTCTTTAATTTTCCACATCATTAATGTTTTAAAACATAAGCTAGAGCTACTTGAATCTTGTCCCTTAAACAAGGTCATTATCACTTTTTCAATATATTCTTACATGGGAGAAAAATGGTTGAGATAGAGATAGAAAGACTGGACTTATGCATAGCCTCCATCATCACATACATACTCTGACCATATTCTATGAGTATCCCCTTTGCCTAAATCTGGTCAATATCCTCAAGTTTTTTTCTCTGCCATTTTTAAAGCCACTGAGAATGGGGCTCTTACTCTGTGTCAGGGACTGGATTGAATGCTTTATATATATTTCAAAGAGGAAAAGACAAATTTTTGTTGTGAATAAAACTTTAAAACATTGTGGAAATGGTTTCAATATTCTGGGGATAAGAAAGAAAAAGAAAGCCCAAGGGTGAATCCTCCTGTGTCAGAAGGATTTAGGAAATTGGTATTAGGGCAGGTACTAGAAGGTGAGACTGAGAAAGAAGAGGGAAGATCTCAGTTCTGCTTTGGGTCAATTTGAATAGCAACTTGGTGACAAGTTTCTGGTTGAGGAATGGCTGAGGAACTTTTGAAAGTGGTGCAACTATAATACATTTATTGAAACAACTGCAAATCTGAAAGCAAAACCTGTTTCCCTCCAATACACACACACACTTTTATGATAGTGATACCATAAAGAAGACTATGGATATCAAGATAGTATTATGTTTCTGATAATGTATTATGGAAAAGGAACCAAGAGAGGGTGAGGACCAGTGAAAATCAGAAACAAAAGGGGCTTGGAACATGTGTGCATCACTGGGAGGCTTTAGAAACTGGATTGCAACCTGTTATCTTGTGATTACAAGTGGTGAGATATTGGAGAAGTCTTTTATTCTTTCTAAGACTCCTTCATCAGGAATAGTTAGGAAAGATGATAATTTTCACCTTGAGAGTTTCTTGTTAAATTAATGTGAAATACATGTATGGCCACTGATGAGTTTTATTGATATACTTAATGTATTTCCCTTCTTAAGACTTTATCTTCCCTGTGAATTAAAGTAAAACTCCACCCCTACCTTTTATACTATCTCCCAGTAATAATAAGGAGTATTTCCAGTGATGAATATTAAGGGCTCTTCTGTAGAGAGCAGCTGTCCACGTGAAGTGAATAACCTTGTGTCTGTGCTATACTCCTTCCATGAGTAAGCTCTCCTTGACCTAGCTTTGGTTGTGGATTTCACTTAAACAGTGAGCTGTGTATGACTACACATGTCAAGCCTGTGACAGCACAAGAAGAAAATGATGAACATCTCTCCATGTTCTTAGCAATACCTACAATTCTGCTTCCTAGCTTCCTTCAAGTTAGGAAGTGGTATGACAAAATAGTTTACATTAAGGTGATATGAAATGGTAATAGTCTAATGTGTAAACATTATCTATGAGGGTTATGAGTATATTAATAATAGTAAACATAGGTAACATTTACTGAGCACTTTCTGTGTGACGGTCACTATTCTAAACACCCTTTATCTATTAAAGTATTTAACTTCATAGCAACTATATATTAACAGTAAAGTTACTGTTAATATCTTCATTTTGAAAGTAAAAATAACAACCAAACATAAATAGGTGAAAGAATTTAGACAATTAATGTGTCAGAGTTAAATAGCAGGATGAAGATTAAAAATGATTTGTAATATTTAATAAATATTGTCATTACTATTAATATCTGCTATTAATATTCCCCTTCAAATATTTTATTAATTCATAGTATTACATAACAGGACAAATTAGATAATCATATTACTTTCTGACATAAGAAAGAGAATCTTGCCTTAATCTTTTGGAAATATTTTCTGAAAATTGAATCTTACCAATATCCCCATGACTTACTGTTTCTGAACTCTAGTTCTCTGTATCATGTCACTCTCTATTTAAAAATCTCTCAAAGCTTATAGCTCTTATAGCTCAGAGAATGTAGCCCACTTTTCTCCAAGGCCAGACTGATTAGCTTCTCCAGCTTGATTCTGTAAATATGTTAAATGTTCTTCCATTTTTCTGCTACGCCTGCTGCATGTAATCACCTTGCCAATTTCCACTCAACTCCAGGGCCAAATTAAGTAAAACTTTCAGAGCAAAGAGACCCTGTGTCCCAAACTAGGTTAAATCTATCTGTTAAAAGCTATCATTACATATTCTTCCAGCTTCTTCCATGCAATAATAGCACTAATTTAAACCAATTCCTACAATTGTTACTCTTTTCCCATAGATGGAAAAATCCATATGGGCATGGGTATCTCTGTATTATTTTACTTTTCTTATTTTCACCACTTTATTCCATTTCCTATTATACCCTGCCCTGTATTCAGTACTGGGATGGTCAATTTTGGGTTCAACTTGACTGAATAAAGGAATACCTACATAGCTAGTGAAGCACTATTTTGAGGTGTGTCTTTAAGGACATTTTCAGAGGAGATTGGTGTGTGAGTCAAGGACTGAGTGGGGAAGATTTACCCTCAATGTCGGGTAGGACTATCCAACCAGCTGGGGTCCAGAATAGAACAAAAAGGCAGAAGAAAGGTGAATTTGCTCCCTTTCTCTCCTGGAGCTGAACATCAGAACTTTTGCTGATCTTGGACATCAGAACTTTAGGCTTTCAGGCCTTTGGACTTCAAGACTCACACCAGCCATCCCCCATGGTTTCTCAGGCATGCTGCCTTATACTGAGTTACAGCATCCACTTCCCTAGTGGTGAGGCTTTTGGATTTGGAATGAACCATACTATCAGTATCCCCAACTCTGTTATGGGACTTCTCAGCCTCCATAATCACATAAGCCAATTCTTCTAATACATACTCTGTCATCTATCTGTCTTTCTATATATTCTTTTGGTTTTGTTTCTCTGGAGAACTCTGACTGATACACGTACCAACCAGACATGTTCTTATGTGCACACAAGCATCATACACAAAATGTCCTCAAATTGGCTCCTTGTCCTCTCCCCAAATCTTCTTCAGAATTTGTCTTCATCTACACCATGATCACCTGTCTCCTTATCTATTCAGTCACCTCAGAAATTCTTCTACACTGCTGCTTTCTCTGCCCATGTTTATCCAGGGTAACCAAGTCGCATGCATTCTGCTCCTTAAAGTCTTCCTCCTCCCCATCTGCATGATTTTAGTTAAAACACTCACCCTATCTTAAAATATTTTCAGAACTTGTCTGGTCTCTTTGCCTCCAATGTGCCCCTCAAAAAGATCCCCCCAGCTTTTTTTCCCTAAAAACAGGGCTGGTCAAGTTAACTTTCTGCTGAAAGCCCTTCAGTGAACTATTAATATTTTAATGTCTTCAAAATATTGTCTCATACTTTTTATGTCCTCCCCCCAAACTCACATTCACTCCAATGTCTAATTCTGCTGCATGTCTCCAATATCTTACCAATGTCTTGAATTTCATGGGCCTTTTTTTTATTCTTTTGTTTGGGTTACATTTCCCTCTGTTGGGACTGTAGGTAACACCTATTAATTCTTAAGACTCGCCTGTCAATTCCTTTAGGAAACTTTCTTTTACTCACTGTTGCTCTTGTTTCATTGTTCAGGGCTTGACCTTCCCACAATGCCCCATAGTCAAATATATAATTTTCATATTGTATTTGTATTGTCAACTAATACCGAAGTGGAGACATCAGATTTGGTTAGAAAAATTTCAGAATACAAATTGGTCAGAAAGAATCCAATTTTTCATTGTTTGCCATTTTGTATGGCATTCGATATTTCATTCTCGTTCCAATTTCAGTTTGAGAGAAAATCCAGACACCACAAGAACCAACTGAGAGTTGTGGTTTTGTTTTGGTTCCATAATGAAACATTTGTAATAAAACCTTCCTAATGGTATGATGAAACCTACGGGAACTGTAAAAATACACAGCTCCCCAAGGTTTTTAATTTCTTTTTTTTTTTTTTTTTTATTCTGTAGCTTTAAATTGTGGAGTTTTGGGATAAAAGCTTTTAAAACTTCAAAAATGAGTTGAGGTACTTCCTGCTATTTAGAACTACAAAGACAATATTCCAACCTGAGTAGCATTTTCCTGCATTAAGGGAACCCAAAGTAATCTCCACAGAAGTAAGCTGTGGCCTGTGAGAGGCAACAAACCTGACCTCTCGCTCTTTCACAGAAATCATGTGATAATTTCAAGGAATTGGTCTCCTATTATTTTCTGTCCTACTCCCCTTGCTAGAGATGGCATTAGAGAGAAAGAGATGCTTTCAACAACCTACATGGTTTTCTATTTATCCTCTATCATTTTATGATTTATAAAGTTAAATGTTTGAAATATGTAAGGAAGACATCTTTTTTTAGCTTAACCTCTATCATTCCAATGTCTTTATAAGCACTGTAATTAAACTTACTATTAAACCTATTATTTTATTTTCTACTTTAGAAGTAATTAAATAGGTTTGAATATAAATTAAATGTTTTTAAATGAAGACAATTCATAGATATCATTATAAAAATTACACAGATACCACTTAAATAGGCTGTATAATGTACATATTATGCCGTGGACTATCTATGTACATGAAGAATTCACAGGAAACTATTGACAAGACAGAAATCTATTGACAGAATAGATAAATTCTGATTTTAAGAGCTCCTTTGAAAATAAAAAAGTACTCCGTCTATCATTATTGACTTGACTATTTTTCCAGATTTCATAGTAAATAACAGTATCTACCCCAGATTTTTATGTTGATCAAATGAAATATAATGTATAAAGTTCCCAGCATAAACCTAGCATGTGAAAGACCCTCAGTAAATATAACTATTTTCTCTCAAAATGTTTGAAACTATAATAGATCTAAATATTTAACAATTCTTTTATATGTTCAGCCATTGTAACATAATATTGTAAATTATCAGAAAAGAAAATGTAGCTCTTAAACTGAGGCCATATGCTTATTTTGATACAATATTTCAAATGTCCAGAGCATGTTTTTAAATGTATTCTACCCAGTACTTAGCATGACAAATGGTAACAGTGAAAAATTGATGTCTTTAAAAAAAATGTAATAGATATATTGACCTGTGTGCAGAGTGTGAAAATTGTGGACAGGAGAGAAAGAGGAGGAGCTCCAGCTTCCTAAACGGGGATTACCCTTTGTGGACCTTGAAATGTTGATATGTAATTTTACCTTGAATAACACAGTAATCCAATTTCCTAATCTGTACAATGAAGATAATAGCATGTCATCTATTTGCCTTTCATAAATAACCAAAAATAAGGGGTTTACGGGCGTATTTTTGCTTTAAATGGTCTTATTGAGGTAAATTTGAAACAAATATTAAACTGAACATGCTTAAAGTTATAATCTAACACATTACTACATAAATGTATCCCTGAGAAACCTCACCACAATCAAGATAGTGAACATATCCACCAATATCATCACTCCCAGGGATTCTCAGTGGCCCTGGATAATCCCTCCTTCTTATCTTCTTTCCCACCCCACAGTCTCCTGAGCAACCACAAAGCTGCTTTTGTCACTAGAGACTACGTTGAATTTTCTGAAGCTTTGTATAAATGGAATCACACAATATGTACTCTTTGTTATCTGTATTCATTCACTCAGTTTAATCATTTTGAGACCAATTTATGTAATTGTGTTAATCTATAGTTCATTATCTTTTAGTGCTGAGCAGTATTCTATTGCATGAATATTCCATAATTTGTTTATCATTTCACCTATTGAAAAATATCTAGATCGTACTGAGTTTCTGGATGTTACAAACAAATATTCTATGAACATTCTTGAACAAATGTTCATATGGATATGTGCTTTGACATCTTGACAAACATCTAGGTATGGAATGG
The DNA here is from genome assembly GCF_009761245.1 of Sapajus apella. Taxonomy (NCBI): domain Eukaryota; kingdom Metazoa; phylum Chordata; class Mammalia; order Primates; family Cebidae; genus Sapajus; species Sapajus apella. The sequence goes on from NW_022436976.1 coordinate 7,424,128, forward strand.
CTACATTATGTGGCAGGTGAATGGGTAAATATTTTTAGAAAATGAACATACTGCTTCCAAAGTGGTGCATATTTTACATTCTCATCAGCAGTATAAGAATTCCACTTACTCCAAATAGTTTCCAGCAGTTGGTATGATCAGTCTTTTTCATTTTAAACAATCTAATAGGGATGTAGTAGCATCTCACTGTAGTTGTGTATATTTAATTTAACTTTTTACTTTGAAAAAACTACAAATTCAGAATTCAGGATGCAGCTATAATAAATAATAAAGATCCCATGTGCCCTTTGCCCATTTTTCCTCAATGGTAACATCTTGAAAAATGATAGAATAATATCACAATCAGAATAGTGACACTGATACAGTCAAGATGAAAAATAATTCCATTACCACAGGATCTCTTCTGTTGGCTTTTTAAAATCACATCTACCAAGAGTCTATTGTTTTCTGCATGCTTCTTTTGTTTCTTGTTCTTCCGTTTCTTTTTCTTAGACTGCTGTGGGCAGTTTGAACATTTTCTAGCATTATATCTTGTTTTACTTATAGTGCCTCAGAGTATGTCATTTTATTGGTAGTTTCCATAGTGGTTTCATTAGGTATTACAATATGAAAACATAATTTGTTGTACTCTATTATTTATCAATGTTTAGGAATTTTGAGTGAGTGAGATACAGAAATCTTAGATCCATTTGGGTTTCTATACCCTCTCCACTTTTGAAATAAAAATTTGTCTTAAGTATTTCTTCTACATACATAGGGCATCACATCAAATGGTATTGTAATTTTTGCTTCAACCATCAATTATGATTCAAGAAACTCATGAAAAGGAAGATCATCTATTATTCACCTTATTTTTATGAATTCCGATATTCTTTTTCCCTTTTAGACGTTTCTTCTATTTCTGTTTGTTTTCTGCTTACAGAACTTCCTTTAGGCATTTGTTAAGGATAAGTTTGCTAGCAATGGATTCTGTTAATTTTTCTTTATCTGAGAATGTATTTATTTCCCTTTAATTCTGAAGGATATTTTTGCTGGATATAAAATCTGTGGTTGTTGACTTCTCTCGGTGTTTAAAAAAATATGTTACTTCCTTTTGGTCTTCATGATTTCAGAGGAGATTATCTACTGTAATTCAAATCAATGTTAGTACATGATTGCTGTGTTGTTTCCCTATGGCTGCTTTCAATACATGCGGTTTTTTTTTTTTTTTTTTTTTTTTTTGCTCCTGGTTTTCAGGAATTTAATTATGATGTGTACTTACATGGATGTGTTTGTTTATCTTATTTGGAATTGGCTCAGCTTTCTGAAACTGAAGGTTTATGTCTCTCTGCAAACTTGGGAAGTTTTCAGCCATTATTGCTTAAAATACTTTTCAAATGCTTTGAGTACTCTTCTCTCCTTTTGTGACTGCAGTGATGTAAATTTAGCCATTTGGGATTGTCCAACAAATCATTTTAAGTACTTTTTTTGTTTTTCATATGTGTAAATTCTCTTGATCTGTCCTCAAGTTCATTGATTTTTATCTCCTTTTATCTCCATTTTAATATTGAGCCCATTCTGTAATATTTTTTCAGTTATTAGATCTTTTAGTTCTATAATTTACATCTAGTTCTAACTCATCTATTTGCAGAGTTTTATTTTTTTCACTTGTTTAATAAGAATTTGTAATTGCTTATTGAAGCTGTTTCAAAATTCTTGTCAGTTACTATCGACATGATTCATCTCGATGTTTTCATCTGTTGATTACATTTTCTCACACTGTCATTTTTCTGGTTCCTCGAATGGGAAGTGATTTTTAAATAGCACTCTGAACCTATATGATATGATAAAATGTCACTCTCAATCCTATTTAACCATTTTTTAGAAAGTCTTCTGTTTAGCTGTAACTCTAAGGACATTTAGGTGTGTATATTCAGCTTCTTACTATACCCTATAGACACTTTCCTGCAATCACAAGGTACTGACTCATGCTGCTCCACTGCAGACAGCTAGGGATGGCAGTTAGCTTCCCTCTTGACCTGCTGATACCTTCCCTTTAAAAGCATGGCACTTACTCACAACACCTCACTTCTGAGTGGAGGATTAAGATTAGCTCCCCAAGGGCTCTGTTGCTTCGTGGAAGATGGAAATGAAGAACTCAAATGCATATTGGCTTTTTGTTGCCAACCCAGGGTAGGCAGAAGCTTAGTTGTCTGTTTGATCCCACTGCACCAAGAATAGGACCTGGTGGAAACAGAGTGTTAACTAGACTTGTCTCCACCACTACTTTCTACCTCCTGGATGGATGCTCAGCAATCCATTAAACTTGCAAGCCATGCTGGGGGGTTAGGGAGCTATATTGAGAAACAGCATTTTGGCTAACCAAACCACTTTATTCTCACTTTTGCCTAATGGATATGGAAATTCTGTTCTCAACTAGATGTCAGTGAAGTTAGAGGTGGAAGAAACTAAAATATATACACCAGCACTTATTTTTACGTCTTTGTTTGGTTTTATTGATACCAGGTAGGGCGAGGATTGATCCTCCCACTGACAAGGAGAGGGAGGAATGAATTCGAGTGGTGACCAGCCATGCTTGAACTACCTTATTTATTAAGTCTCATTGCTGTTGGGGGAGAGTGAAGGCTCAGCTAACCACCAAACCCAACTTACCCTATGTGGTGGTGGGATGGCACTACTATCTGGATCTTCTAGGAAGATAATAGAATCAACCAGGAAGATGATGGAGTCTTCCAAGAAAATAATGCCTGTTGCATTTGGCAATACTGAAATTGGTTTTTGTGAGTGGAAAATTATGGTGGAAGATCAACTCAACTACCCCCATTGCTTGATGTATAGTGTCTTGAAAACTATTTTTTTTGTGTGTTTAATTTCTGGTTCTTTCTGGTAGGAGAGTAAACCTGGTCTCTATTATTCTATCTTGGCTAAACTGATGTCTCATGTCTAGAGTCTAGTAAGCATTTGTGTTTTATAATGCAAGCAAAAATAAAATGGGAGATGAGAAGCTACTTATTCAAATAAATGAAATTGATTATCTCATCTGCATTTCTGAGTGAAATTTACAGTTCAGTTAATAGTATTACAACAATATAGATTTCTTAGTCTTGATAATTGCACTATAGTTATGTAAGATGCTAATTAGTGCAACCTAGGTAAAGAGAATATGGACACTCTATACTATTTTTACAACTCTTTTGTAAATCTGCATTCATCTCAAAGTAAAAGTTAACTTTAAAAAATTGTACATTCTTATTATCAGTGTCAATGACTTAAAATTCTGAGTCATTTTCATTTTTAATCCCATTCTTGCCCAGTCAGCCACCAGAGCTTGTCCTTTTTAACCCTTCCCTATTATTTTGTCTTCTGCAGTACAGTAGTACAGTCTTTGCTCCAGTTCTCATTACTTCTATAATAGTTTGAATAATTTCAGTGGCCTCTATGTTAGGCTTCCCATTTCTATGCCTGAGAAAGTACAACTAACTCTAGTGGGTCCATCTGTGATTTGGCTAGAGCTAACTAACCTCACTGCTTAATAGCCATTTAACTCTTCTGGACCACAATATCCTCAACTGTAAAATGGAAATAATGGAAAGTGAACCATTTACTTTGCAGAGTGGAAGTGAGATACAAATTTTTGTGTGCATATGTGTGTGTACACACACACACACACACACACACACACATATATATATATATATATATATATATATATATGCACCTGCACATACATACATATTTTGGAGTCTGCAAAGCACTTACATTTTAAAATGACAGTGCATCATTATTTTCTAGACATAGGCAATCATAAACAGTTGCTTCCAGGAAGATTATTTTACTCATCTGTGTTGGATTTACAGACTTCCTGTAATCTGTTTACATAAAAATAGCCTCCAGTGGTGACAATGACACCCAAAGCACAATGACACTCCTCAAGCCAAGTCAATCTTAGGGATTGCAGTGGCCTTTTATTTGTACTTTGTACAATTTCTGCCATGTAATATAGCCATACAGGGCGAAAGCTGTTAATTTTCATTTTGTTGCCTTCACTAACTTCTTAAAGCCCCAGAGCTCTAGAGCTGCCTACAAATTAACCCCAAGTAAAGTAAGTCACCCTTAAATGATTAAATTGCCTTCCTGGATGCAAGTAATAGCATCCATTGATTAATGCACCTGTGAGTACATGGGTAAAGCTAAAGTAATAAATGTTTCAAAAAGAAATAAATTTTCTGCACTTCAATTGTAGAAAACAATAGAATATGATCTTAAAATTATTTATTATCTTTAAAAACTATCATCACTTATATAATTTTGTCACATTGTGATATTGTTTATGAGAATGAACACAAACATTAGCATGGTTTGCAAGGCTTTTAAAATTAACAGTATCTTTGCAGATGACTTTTGCTTTACAAGTCACTGACTTTACTCAAATTGCCCAATTCCCCAACTCCTCCCTTTTTATGGCTTTATATGGAATAAATCATCCAAAATTTCTTAATGATAAATAAAAATGAAATACCTTTAAATTCTATGTTATGCGCTAAGCATTTATTAATTTAGCATATATATGGGGAAAGGATTTTTTTTTTCAAAAGCAAAACTTGTGTTTTAGAACAGTTTTCCAGTTTGCAACAAAAGTAACCCTCAGACAACATCACACATCAGCTAGGTAAAAGGGTGAAGGTTAATGAACAATTCAGAATTGCCACCAGATCCTTACCATTATAATGACTTTCGTACTGCTTGGTTATGTCTTGCTGGACTCACTTAACTGGCATAGTCCGCATTTCCACACAGCTTTATTCGGTGAAGAAAATCTATACTGAGACCCTAAGCCTTAACAAATTATCAAGGGATGAGTCTCAAGATTTGTGGGGATCTATGCATATGTAAATATTCAGAATCAAACCTGATAACTAAGGAAGGTAAGGCAGACAAGTAAGTGTAATGAAGGGTTCCTGTTTGCATCTCATGTACTTTGCCCGTTCACTGTGATGTTAAATAAAAACCTTGGCTTTAAATATTGACAGATGAAGAATTATTAACCATTTATTATTCAGGGCTGTGTGTTATGCAAGCAATTTTGTTTTAGTTCTGGGGGCATTTGGCATAAGGATCCTTTACTATTATCTGCAGCTTGAGGATGCACAGCTGGAATGGCAATGGATTTGTTATTTGTAAAACATCCATGAATTTCACCACAGGCCTTCTACCAACATGGAAGCATCTGTGTGTCAAAGTGTTCCCCAGCTGTTCATCCACTCCTTGCAAGTTATTGCAGTATAAAACCCCTATTAATACTGCTGGTTATACTACACCCCTGATGGGTCCATACAAAATCTTTCCTCTTATACTACAGTTTAGTGCAGAAATCCCCCAAATATAATCTCTTATGATTCTTAAAAAAAAAAAAATCATATTTTTGGAGGGTTTTGGGGGCAGCTCTCCACATTTTTATTTGACCCCTTTTTAGTCTCCTTGGTTTTGCAAAAGGTCCTCCCTTCCAGGTAGATATACCCATTGTGCTTTTCCACACAAAGAATAGAGAAAATTTCCATGAGCGCAGGACTTAAATGCTAAGTATAGTAAAAACAAATGCCAGAACGAAGTTGTTTCAGCCCTTATCTTCAAAAGCACAATTGCTTCGGGACCCCTTAACAAATAGTTTTTCTTATTAAGGCTCTGGAAATTTTAATTTATTTAACAGTGACATACATATTTTAGGTTTTAATTAAAAGCTTTGAGTTATAAGAATTTCTATCATTGTACCATTGTACTTTTATTTAAAAACAAATTGCATTTATAAATCACTTGGTAAAGGGTATAAATTATGTGGTAAAGCTTTACTTCAGGAAATGGGAAAAGAGTAGCTTTCATATTAAAAGTAAAACAATAACGTAACATTTAAATTTGCAAGAACATTTATTTTAACTTAAACATCAACTAATATTTATGGTAAAGGAATAATTATAATACTTGATATTCAACAAATTTGGAAGTTTTGCAAATGTTAATGGAAAATATACAATGATTTGTTGTTTTAAAATGTACATATCATTGATGATTATATTTTGTTTTATTGCTCCAAAATTTCATTAAGATCATGCTAACTGTGGAAATTCATGAACTATCTCAGCAGTAGCATGCCATTTCTTCCACATGAGCAGATATAGAATTTCTTAACATCAAATTTGTATTGCTTCCAGTATGCAATGTTTGTTTTTCTCTGGATTTATGTTTCTTTAAATCTAAAGAATACAGACTCAGTTCAATAAGAGTATAGCCACCTGAGTATAATGTGTAATAGCTTAAATATAATATTACATCAATTATTAACAAGGCAATATCAACAGAGTTTCACTTATGTGTGGATTTTTCATTTTCATTTAGATTTTCATGTTTTTTTGAAATTTTGGATATCTAATTTTCAGATTGTAGATACTAGATTTTTTGTATTCCTAAATGAATGTAAATATAATGTCCTTTTGAAAATAAAATTTCTGGTATATAGGCCACTTTCAAATAGAGAATAATATATTTGACTCTGTATTTTAAGAAAGAGAATATGTCAAATACCTCTGCCTACTCACATTAAAAAAAAGACATTACTAACTCATTAGTAGTAGAGTAATTGGTTATAGGTATATATGCAGGTGGTAAGGGCTAGGAAACTAAGTTGTTCTGCAAGCTAAGTTCATCTGGTCTGTGGTCTTGTTACCCACACTAAGCAATATTTCTCCAAAGAAATAACCATTATTTTTCTCATTTATTATCCCTCTCCATATTTTTGCTTTACCCACCTCCTTCAAAAATCCAGTCTCTAGTGATACACTTACTGGACAGTGTCTTCTATTCACCTATTTATAATCACAGGTAATTTCTCCATAATTCATGACAATTTGGCCACATTGGTCAAGCACATGTCTGATGCATGGTCTCATATTAGGTCTTCTGTCTGTCTAGAATGCTTTTTTCCATATAGTATTTTTTTATGGTCATGATCACTTCTTGTCATGTTACAGTACCAGTAAAGCCTTTATTAACTATCCAGTATATTAGCCATCTACCATCATTTTCTGTAGAAAGTAGGATTCCTATGTGTCTGAAATGTTCATGAAAGAGTAGCTTAAATGAGTTATAACTTTATTTTTCTCATACCTAAGACATATGCAGGCAATTGGTAAAGTTAACTCAAGGTCTTTGTCCTGTCTTTTTCACATAATCACAGTGTGGCTACCCAGCATCAGACATCATTTCCACATTCCAGCCAGGAGAAAGTAAACAGCAAAGAAGGGGGTATACCTGTGAAAGGAATGAAATGGTCCCAGAAATTTCAAGTCTTCTCACATTTTATTATTCAGAACTGCATCATATTTCACAAGAAACACTTAAAAATAGACTTTTTGCCACATCAACAGCGATATTCTAGTAGCAATAAAGAATGGATAATGAACAGGCATGTAGCAGCATTTGTCAAATTTTCATACATATCATTTGTTGTATTTCTTTGCAGCCCTTACCTTGTTATTTTATTGTTTATATGTCTATGTATTTAATGTCATCTTACTAAAAGATGAGCTCTAGAAGCTAAGAAGCCCTATCTCTCTTGTGTGTTTCTGAACCTCTAGAATCTAGAAAGCTTTCTGGTACATAGTATATGCTTTATAAATATTTTCATAGTAAAGGAATGTTGGGTTAATTGAAGTTCTTAGGTCTAGTAGTATTTGTTTTATAAATCTAGCTGCTCCAGTGTTGGATAGGTATACAATGTATAGTTAGGTTAGTTTAATCTTCCTGTTGAAGTGAACCCTTTATATAACACCCTTCTGTGTGTAGGTATGTGTGTCTGTGTGTGTGCACATTTTGTTTCATTTATTGTTGCGAGTTTATAGTCTGTTTTATCTATTACAAGAATTGCAACCTCTGCTCTTTTTTGTTTTTCATTTATATGATGTATCCATCTCTGCGCCTTTACTTTGAATCTCTGGTTGTCAGTACATGTTAGGTGCATCTCCTAAAGGCAGCAGATGGTTCAGTCTCATTTTCTAAATCCAATTTGCCAATCTATACCTTTTAAGTAGAGAATTTAGGTCATGTATGCTCAAAATTAATATTTATATGTTATATGTAAGATTTTGTTTGTGTCATCATGTTTTTAGATAGTTACATTGTAGTATAACTTATTTAATTGCTTTATAGGATCTGTAAATTTGTACTTACATGTTCTTTTATGGTAGCAAGTATTATCCTTTTGTTTTCATGTTTAGAACTCCTTTGAGCATTTTTTGTAGGCTCAGTCTAGTGGACAAACTTTTCTAGCATCTATCCTCTAGCTTGTCTGGGAAATGTCGTTTCTTCTTTATTTACAAAGCTCAGTTTAGTAGCATATACACTGGCTTGTAAAGTTTCTGCTGAGAAGTCTGCTGTTAGTTTGACAGAATTTCCTTTACAGGAGATTTGACCTTCTCTAGCTGTCTTTAAGATCTTTTCCTTAACATTGACTTTGGGTAGCTTGATGACTATGAATATGCTTTGGTGACGTTCATCTTATGTAGTATCTAGCAGGTGTTCTCTAAATTTTCTGTATCTGGATTTTTATCTCTGTAGCCAGGTTAAAAAAAATTCAAAATTATTCTCTCAAATATGTCTTGCTTTTTTTTTTTTTTTTTGCTTATCTCTCAGGAATGCCTATAAGTCATAGATTTGATTGCTTTACATAATCCTATATTTCTCAAAGGCTTTGTTCTTACAAAAAACTTTTTTTTGTCTGACCGAGTTAATTTAAAAGGCCAATTTTCAAGCTCTGATTTTTTTTCTTCTAGTTGTTCTAGCCTATTTTTAAAACTTTCTATTGTGTTTTGCAATTCTTTCAGTGAATTTTTAATTTCCAGAGTTATATTAGGTATGTAGCCATCTTATCTCTCATATCCTGAATCATTTTTCTAGTTTTGATGTGTTGGTTTTCAACTTTCTCTTCTTTCTCATTGAGTTTCCTGGCAACCCTTATTTTGAATTGTCTATTATTTTAGAATTTTCATTCTGGTTAGAATCTATTGCTAGAGAGTTATTGTGATCCTTTGAAGATATCAAAACACTTATAGCCAGAGATCTGGCACTGATTCCTTCTTACGTGAAAGAGCTGTTGCTTCTTTTTTTGAATTTGTTATCATTTGTACGAGACTGTTAAATTTTTCATTCTTTTTCCCTTGAGGGTATGACTGTGGTGTATGTTGTATATGATTGTTTGGCTTCTTTTCTGGTTGCTTTCAGAGGGCCAAGACTATGTATGAGTTCCTTCACTGTACATAGAATTTGTGTGGTGGCTTTCTCAAATGTTGCTTATTGTTCAACTACTTTCAGAAAGATGCTATGTTAAACAAGTATAACTGGGGATGTTAGTAGCACTTTTAGAATATTATCACATTAGGTAGAAGGAGAAAGTTTCTGTATTTCTAATACCTAACATTAAATTTCATCCTTTCTGAGAGTAGGCTGTCTAGGAAATGGTTAATTTTGAATTCTCTAACCTTTTTTTATTTTTGAATGCAAAGGAAATCTGTGAGTTGTTTGACTGTTTTTCAGTTTGCCCGAGGCTTGGATCGAGCACCCAATGCCATTTACTGATTCTCATTACTTGGAAAGAAAATTTCAACAGAATAAAGACAGAGTAGTTTCCATTAGTTCACAGGGAATTCTCTGGTCATTTCTTTGAAGAAAAATCATTAAAAAAGGATGCAATTATTATTATATTCCCTTTATTAAGTAATAATTATTGACACATTTTAAGTTATCCAGCAATTTCTTTCCCAGTGAGAGAATTGAGGAACTGAAAAATACCACTTTGCTGCATTACTCAGAATATCAAAATTGGCTTAAAAAGGTGTTAAAATTACACTCTAAGTTGCCTGACTCCTAACCTTGTGTTTAGACCACTATTTATTTTACTAGGGTGCCTAATAGATGAGAACTGAATAGGTTCATTAATTTTTTCAGGACAATAGGGTGTCCTGAAATACTTAGAATGAAACAACTTGCCCACTGTTATACTGATTCTCTGGAAGACATAAAAGGTTGAAGAGTTTAAAGCTACAAAGTATTCAATAGACCTTGGGTCAGTGCAGAATCAGAGTTACCCTTATACTTTAAAATAAATTTGATTTTAATTGAATATATATATTTGCTTGTTTGTTGTCTGCTTGGGAGACCAGGGCCAGGTGCAGTGGCTCAGGCCTGCAAGCCCCAGCACTTTGGGAGGCCCAGGCAGGTGGATCATAGGTCAGGAGATCAACACCATCCTAGCCAACATGGTGAAACCCCATCTCTACTAAAATACAAAAAATTAGCTGGATGTCGTGGTGTGTGCCTAAAGTCTCAGCTACTTGGGAGGCTGAGGCAGGGGAATCTCTTGAACCCAGGAAGTAGAGATTGCAGTGAGCCTAGATCCAGCCACTGTGCTCCGGCCTGGTGACAGAGTGAGACTCCGTCTCAAAAAAAAAAAAAAAGACCAGGTAAATCATTGTAACTTTGTGTGCTCCACTCACTTACCCACTTAACTGTAAGAATTACCAAGGATGGAATAAGATGGAAATGATAGCAATCAAAACTAAAGTTGCAGTTGCAGAGATTTGAGTTTTTTACTTTAGATTACATTGTGTACCTATTAATGAATACTAAGAAGTTTATTTCAATATTGAAAAGTCCCCATAAATAATGAAATAAAAACTCCTGATAGTATAGCTATCAGGTAGGTAAGTTAGTAGGTAAGGATATTATTATGTCTTTACTTTTAAAAGTCAAAATGAATATCTCAACTCAAGTTTGGTATCAAATGGCTCATTGCAGCCATTTAGATTCTTGAAAATAAATTTTACTTGGTGGTGATAAAAATTTTATTCATATTTTGCTGACAGAAAAAGCAGATTTTTTCTTGCAAATGACAAAAGCTAAGATACAATAAAATGTCTTTGCATTTGTTTAAAGGCTGAGAAGAATTTATAATGACAATATTATTAAGAATACAGAGTATACAATTATCACTTGCTAGCTCCAAAAATACAAATTTTTCTAGAGTTTTATTTGCATATTATATTTCTCAGGATTCAATGAATATGCAAGAGAATAGAAAAGGAGAATAAGGGAGAGAAAAGAGAGGGAGGGAGAGAGAATGAAAGAAAAAGAGTGAGAAGGAAGGGAAGGAGGAGTAGCATGGAGGTAGAGGAGATGATAACCAGGGAGAGCACAATGTCCCCTAATGCTGCATTCTGCTCTGGCTAAAAGATAGGAAAGAATAACCAAAGAATTATTATGTAGTCTTAGAGAATTCATTTCCAATGTGCTTTGCATGTAACACATAACATCCAGCTCTTGTAATATTTTCATTTCCTTTCTTCTAATAGAGTGCAGTCTATTCACCTGAATTACAATGCCATGCTGACTTAAGTCTTTTTGCTTCTTTATCGTTCAGAAAAAAATTCACTGTGCTATAGAAAACCCAAATTAGAGTAAGAAATTCATGAGGCGTTAATGATTCTGATTCTTATCACCAATATATAGTGTGCTATTTTTATGCTGTAGAGGATCTGTTGAAGAACAGTGGAATATTTATCTTGCAGATAGATTGATAGTAGAACTGAAATAGTAATGAGGACAGTTTGTATCAGAGCATGTACAATTAAATTTGGTTCTAAAATTTGTAGGTTACACGGGAAATATTTCTTTCTCGTTAAAAGGTATAAAGTATTTAAAGAACATTAAAAGTTTCTTATTACAGCATTTCGGATTTGGGAGAAGATTAAAGAATATTGATATATCCAACTTTGAGAATCTAACTTTCACTTTCTTTTGAAATTCTTTCAGTATTGGACCACTCTTAGGTTTATTATTTCCCTATGAAACATTTCTGAAACATCTACTGAGTTTTAAATACTAAGAGATTTTAATATTACAAGAAATGTATGGTATATTCTTAAGGTAACTTTAAGAGCTGCTTCTTTTACTAATTATTTGTAATTGTTATTATTTGTAGATGTTAATTCAAATATTCAAAACATATATCTTTATGAATAAAATTAATACTTTCTATGTATTTGAAAATTACATTTTAAATTATTCTTATATAGCACATTTACCAAATGTATTTCACTTATGTACAGAGTACAATTGAAAGTCATTTGGTGTTGTTTTTATTTAGACATGGTAAGTACGGAAAATAAATGCCATTCAAACTGGTTTTTCCATTTTAAATTTGGGAAGAAATTGAAGTTGCTTAAAAAAATTTTTTTGACATATTGCAGCTAAAGTTCTTCAACTTATGCCTTTAGTTTGTAAACATTGAGGGAAATTGCCCATAAATATTCAGGTACCTGAATAAATTAAGACCTAATATACTTGAAGAAAGATGTTTTGAGAGTATACTTTTGGGGTGATATTCTCACCAATTTACTTGCAATAGTGAATTTATATAATTTAAACTAAGTTTCAAAATGTTTAACAAAGACCAGCATTATCTTCTGCTCAGAAACCTTCTCTAAAAGCATTTACATTGTTCGTGGAAATCAAGCTGCTGAGTTTTCTTTTGCTCCTTTTAAGGGCTTTTGATCCTTATATGGTTATAAAAATCTGTTTTGCATATACCGTTAGACAAAAAACATGAATATTAAGCCATTATTTTTACATTAGCAAGTTTTCCCAAGGTGGGTTTTTAACATTTTAAAGACATTTTGTTTTGTGTGTCACTCTCTTTTTGTCTAATCACCTCCAAAATTATGAACACTACAAGAATAATACATACTGAATAACAAAACAGTGTGAAATATTTATAACTAAGAAAGCAACTGTTAAATGTTCATAAACAAAGTTGTTTGGAGACCCCTTTATTAATTTTTAATTTATCTTCCATCAATTTCTTATTATTTCCAAATTCCTGTAGGGGATTCTGTTAATTAGTCATGTGTAAAATATTCATTAAAACCAGCTTTCTATTTACCTCTTTTATTGCAAATTTACATTTCTAATCTTATAACCAAAATAAATGCCATTGGCTAGAGGAACCACATTAATTTTGATCAGCCACCTAAAATAGAAGCTCATACCACTAAAGATATGGTAATATAAAATAGACTAATATTGAGTACTATGTTGGTAGATCATCATTTTGCAATAGCAGTTGGATATCTAGTTCATGTTTGAAAAAATATCAACATTACATAAAATAGAGCATATTTGAAATCTAGTAAAGTAATCTAAGATGAAGTAATAATGAATTTTTACCTGTAGACTTTTGCGCATTAAAAACATTTCAGAAACAACATGTAGTAGTTAGGGATTCCAAGTTAATCAACAGTAACAATGTTGACATTAAATTTCAATCATTGTGTAGCAAAAGTTTTGATGTTTCTTCAGTTGTTATTTGTTTCAAAATATTGTACTTGTCTTTCCTTACTATGGATAATGTAGTTTTAATTCTGTGCTATAAATATCAAAGTAGTATATGAAATGGAACATCTATGTGAGTATGGTATTACTAATATAGCTGTTGACTTTTCCCGTAACATAGTGTATGTTGTAAAACATTCACCAACATCTCTAAAAGAAATATATGTCAGCATTGTGAGAAAAGTTTGCGATGCCAGGTATAGTATTTTCAGAGTGAAATTCTTGGTTTAGTTGAAACCTCTTAGACTTCTAAGAGTTTGGAAACATCTTAGAAGTCTAAGAGTTTGGATATATCTTAGAATTATCTTAACACATCTTTTCTTAAAGACTATGTGCAAATTTTAAGTCTTCAGTCATTAATTAAAATATGTAAAATGTAACTACCCGATTAGAAAGTTTACTAAAATAAAATAACATTATTTATGGGAAAAAGTGGGAAAAAACATATTTTATAGGAAGGAAAATGTAATTACACTCAAACAAGTAGAGCACTTTGTTTGCTTTTTTTTTTTTTTAATTGTACTTTAGGTTCTGGGGTACATATTCTGGGGTACATATACAGATCATGCAGGATTGTTGCATAGGTACATACATGGCAAGATGGTTTGCTGTCTTCATCCTCCATCACCTATATCTGGCATTTCTCCCATGTTATCCCTCCCCAACTTCCCCATCCTCCGCTGTCCCTCCCCTAATTCCCCCAACAGAACCCAGTGTGTGATGTTCCCCTCCCTGTGTCCATGTGTTCTCATTGTTCAACACTCACCTATGAGTGAGACATGCAGTGTTTGATTTTCTGTTCTTGTGTCAGTTTGCTGAGAATTATGGTTTCCAGATTCATCCATGACCCTACAAAGGACACGAACTCATCATTTTTGTGGCTGCATAGTATTCCGTGGTGTATATGTGCCACATTTTCCTTGTCCAGTCTATCATTGATGGGCATTTGGGTTGGTTCCAGGCCTTTGGTATTATAAACAGTGCTGCAGTGAAGATATGTGTGCATATGTCTTTATAATAGAACAATTGATAATTCTTTGGGTATATATCTAGTAATGGGATTGCTGAGTCAAATGGTTATTTCTAGGTCCTTGAGGAATCACCACACTGTCTTCCACAATGGTTGCACTAATTTGCACTCCCACCAACGGTGTAAAAGTTTTCCTGTTTCTCCACATCCTCTCCAGCATCTATTGTCTCCAGATTTTTAAAGATCGCCATTCTAACTGGTTTGAGATAGTATCTCAATGTAGTTTTGATTTGCATTTCCCTAATGACCAGTGACGATGAGCATTTTTTCATGTTTGTTGGCCTCATAGATGTCTTCTTTTGTAAAGTGTCTGTTCATATCCTTCACCCACTTTTGAATGTGTGTGTTTTTTTCTTGTAAATCTGTTTTAGTTCTTTCTAGATTCTGGATATTAGCCCTTTGTCAGATGAGTAGATTGCAAAAAATTTTTCTCATTCTGTTGGTTGCCAATTTGCTCTAATGATTGCTTCCTTTGCTGTACAGAAGCTCTGGAGTTTAATTAGATCCGATTTGTCTATTTTTGGCTTTTGTTGCCATTGCTTTTGGTGTTTCAGCCATGAAGTCCTTGCCTATGCCTATGTCCTGAATGGTTTTGCCTAGGTTTTCTTCTAGGGTTTTTATGGTGTTAGGTCTTATGTTTAAGTCTTTAATCCATCTGGAGTTAATTTTAGTGTAAGATGTCAGGAAGGGGTCCAGTCTGCTTTCTGCACATTGCTAGCCAGTTTTCCCAACTATTTATTAAACAGGGAATCCTTTCTCCATTGCTTTTTTTCTCAGGTTTTTCAAATATCAGATGGTTGTAGATGTGTAGTGTTGCTTCTGAGGCCTATGTTTTGTTCCATTGGTCTATGTCTCTATTTTGGTACCAGGGCCGTGCTGTTTTGATTACTGTAGCCTTGTAGTATAGTTAGAAGTCAGGCAGCATGATGCCTCCAACTTTGTTCCTTTTGCTTAGAATTGTCTTGGTTCTGCAGGCTCTCCTTTGGTTCCATATCAAGTTTGAAGTGTTTTTTCCAGTTCTGTGAAGAAGGTCATTGGTAGCTTGATGAAAATAGTGTTAAATCTATAAATTACTTTGGGCAGTATGGCCATTTTCATGATGTTGATTCTTCCCAACCATGAGCATGGAATATTTTTCCATCCATTTGGTCCTCTCTTATTTCATTGAGCAGTGGTTTGTAGTTCTCCTTGAAGAGGTCCTTTATATCCTTTGTTAGTTGTATTTCTAGGTATTTTATTCTCTTTGTAGCAATTGTAAATGGGAATTCACTTTTGATTTGGCTCTCTATTATTGATGTATAGAAATACTTGTGATCTCTGCACACTGATTTTGTATCCTGAGACTTTGCTGAAGTTGCTTATCAGTTTCAGGAGATTTTGGGCTGAGATAATGGGGTCTTCTAAATATACAATCATATCATCTGCAAATAGAGACAATTTGACTTCCTCCTTTCCTAATTGAATGCCCTTTCTTTTTCTTGCCTGATTGCTCTGGCTAGAACTTCTAATACTATATTGAGTAGGAGTGGTGATAAAGGGCATCCTTGTCTTATGCCAGATTTCAAAAGGAACGCTTCCAGCTTTTGTCTATTCAATATGATATTGGCTGTGGGTTTGTCATAAATAGCTTTTATTATTTTATGACACATTCCATCGATACCTAGTTATTCAGGGTTTTTAGCATAAAGCACTCTTGAATTTTGTCAAAGGCCTTCTCTGCATCTATTGAGATAGTCATGTGGTTTTTGTCTTTGGTTCTGTTTATGTGATGGATTACATTTATAGACTTGGATATGTTGAACCGCCCTTGCATCCCCAGGATGAAGCCAGTTGATCATGATTCTGTTTGCCAGTATTTTATTGAAGATTTTTGCGTCAATGTTCATCATGGATATTGGTCTGAAGTTTTCTTTTTTAGTTGCATCTCTGCTGGGTTTTGGTATTAGGATGATGTTGGTCTCATCAAATCAGTTGGAGAGGATTCCCTCTTTTTTTATTATTTGGAATAGTTTCAGAAGGAATGGTACCAGCTCCTCTTTGTACATCTGGTAGAATTTGGCTGTAAACCCGTCTGGACCTGGGGTTTTTTTAGTTAGTAGGCTATTAATTGCTGCCTCAACTTTAACCCTTGTTATTGGTCTACTCAGGGTTTCAACTTCTTCCTGGTTTAGTCTTGGGAGAGGTCAAGTTTCTAGGAATATATCCATTTCTTCCAGATTTACTGGTTTGTGTGCATAGAGTTGTTTGTAGTAATCTCTGATAATAGTTTGTATTTCTGTCGAATCAGTGGTAATATCCCCTTTATCATTTTTAATTGCATCTATTTGATTATTCTCTCTTTTCTATTAGTTTGGTTAGCGGTCTATTTTATTGATCGTTTCAAAAAATCAACTCCTGGATTTGTTGATTTTTTGAAGGGTTTTTTTGTGTCTATCTCCTTCAGTTCTGCTGTGATCTTAGTTATTTCTTCTCTTCTGCTAGCTTTTGAGGTTTTTTTTTTTAATCTTGCTCCTCTAATTTTTTCAATTTTGATGATAGGGTGTCGATTTTAGACCTTTCCTTGCTCCTCATATGGGCATTTATTCCTATGAATTTCCCTCTAGACACTGCTTTAAATGTGTCCCAGAGATTCTGGTATGTTGCATCTTCATTCTCATTGGTTTTGAAGAACATCTTTATTTCTACCTTCATTTCATTGTTTATCTAGTTGACATTCAGGAGCCAGTTGTTCATTTGCCATGAAGTTGTCTGGTTTTGAGTTAGTTTTTTAATCCTGGGTTCTAATTTGATTGCACTGTGGTCTGAGAGACTATTTGTTATGATTTCCATTCTTTTGCATTTGCTGAGGAGTGATTTATTTCCAATTATGTGGTCGATTTTAGAGTAAGTATGATGTGGTGCTAAGAAGAATGTATATTCTGCAGATTTGGGGCTAAGAGTTCTGTAAATGTCTATTAAGATTCCTTGTCCAGATCTGTGTTCAAGTCCTGGATTTCCTTGTTGATTTTCTGTCTCACTGATTTGTCTAATATAGACAGTGGAGTGTTAAAGTCTCCCACTATTATTGTGCTGGAGTCTAAGTCTCTTTGTAGGTTGTTAAGGATTTGCTTTGTGTATCTGAGTGCTCCTGTATTGGGTGCATATATATTTAGAACAGTTAGCTCTTATTGTTATATTGATCCTTTTACCATTATGTAATGCCCTTCTTTGTCTCCTTTGATTTTTGTTGGTTTAAAGTCCATTTTATCAGAGACTAGGATTGCCACCCCTGCTTTTTTTTTGCTCTCCATTTGCTTGGTAAGTCTTCTTCCATCCCTTTATTTTGAGTTTATGTGTGTTTGCGCATGAGATGGGTCTCCTGAATACAGCACACCAATGGTTCTTGGCTTTTTATCCAATTTGCCAGTCTGTGTCTTTTGATTGGGGCATTTAGCCCTTTTACATTTAAGGTTAATATTGTTATGTGTGAATTTGATCCTGTCATTTTATTACTGGTTGATTGTTTTGCCCTTTGGTTGGCATAATTTCTTCATTGCGTAGTTGGTCTTTATCATTTGGTTCTTTTTTGCAGTGGCTGGTACTGGTTTTTCCTTTCTGTGTTTAGTGCTTCCTTCAGGAGCTCTTGTAGGGCAGGTCTGGTAGTGACAAAATCTTTCAGCAATTGCTTGTCCGTAAAAATATTTTATTTTTCCATCACTTATGAAGCTTAGTTTGGCTGGGTATGAGATTCTGGGTTGAAAGTTCTTTTGTTTAAGGATGTTGCATGTTGCCCCCCACTCTCTTCTGGCTTGTAGTGTTTCTGCTGAGAGATCCACTGTGAGTTTGATGTGTTTCCCTTTGTGGGTGACCCAGTCTTTCTCTCTGGCTGCCCTTAGCATTTTTTCCTTTGTTTCAATGCTGGTGAATCTGACAATTATGTGTCTTCAGGTTGCTCTTCTAGAGGAGTATAGTTGTGGTGTTCTCTGTATTTCCTGTATTTCAGTGTTGACCTGGCTTGCTAGGTTGGGGAAATTCTCCTGGATAATATCTTGAAGAGTGTTTTCCAACTTGGATTCATTCTCCCCATCATCTTCCGGTACACCAATCAAGCATAGATTAAGTCTTTTCATATAATCCCATATTTCTTGAAGGCTTTGTTCCTTTCTTTTCACTCTTTGTTCTCTTTTCTTGCCTTCTCATTTTATTTCATTGAGTTGATCTTCAATCTCTGATATCCTTTCTTCTGCTTGATCTATTCAGCTATTGAAACTTGTGTATGCTTCACGAAGTTCTTGTGCTGTGTTTTTCAGCTCCAACAAGTCGTTTATGTTTTTCTCTAAGCTGGTTATTCTAGTTAGCATTTCATTTAACCTTTTGTCAAGGTTTTAGTTTCTTTGCACTGGGATAGAACATGTTCCTTTAAATCAGGGAAGTTTGTTATTACGCACCTTCTGAAGCCTGCTTCTGTCAATTTGTCAAATTCGTTCTCTGGCCAGCTTTGTTCCCTTGCTGGTGAGGAGTTGTGATCTCGTGGTGGGGGAGAGGTGTTCTGGTTTTTGATGGTTTCATTTCTTGTGCTGGTTTCTTCCCATCTTGTTGGATTTATATAGTTTTGATCTCAGGTAGCTGCTTGGGGATGTGGTGTTTCCTTTGTCTGCCTGCAGAGGTGCTGCTGGTCTGCCATGGATTGAGTGGAGCTGCTGCAACTTTTACTTACTCAGGAAAATTAGGCTGGCTTCTGCAATGGTGGCTGCCCTTCCCCTTGCAGAGCTTGATCGTTCCTAGTTGCTCTCTAACTGATGTTCTGGGTGTGTAACTCTGGAGTGAGAGTTTTTTAGCCTGCTGGGCTTTGTGGGGGGCTGGGGGGAACCCATCCTGCCATTTGGGCTGTTTCCCTGTTTTCAGTTCCTCTTTTTTCTGGAGTGTGGGTGGCTCTGTCCAGCAGGTTTTCTGGCTTTCACATCAGCCAGTGCTTCCTCCAGATCTATGCTGACAGCCCCAGTGCTGGCTGAAGTTCCTGTTCTGCACTGTTGAGGCAGCTTGCTGAGGCTTTTCAGCCCAGCAAAGATCTCCTGTTCTGTGGGTTGTAGAGGGCTTAGGTGGAGCACTGTATCTGAACTGACGTCCCAGAAGGGGAGATCCCCTGTCCTCCAGTCAGTTGCATGCACCTCCTGGGTAGGGCAGTGCCCCACCTTGCCTTAACTTGCCCTATTTGGTTTATACCCACTGGCCATCCAGACCCACAAAATGAACCTGGTACCTCATTTGAAATTGTGGAGACCACTCGGCTTCTGCATCTCTCTCGCTGGGTGCTGCTTTGCAGAGTTGCCTCTTATTTGGCCATCTTGGAATTCTCTCCATTAATGTCTTTGAGCATTTTGTTTGCTTTTATGCAGAGTGGTACATTTATTGCCAAATTAAAGTCATCATAAATCACAACACATTTACAACATGGAAACATTTAGCAATGTTAAGCACAGGTCTCAGAGTTCTAACTCTGTCTTCTGAGAGTAAGTCAAAAAGGTGGCAAAGATTTAGGTAACACATACTGCTTCAATAACAGAAATAACTGAACAGGATGTTTAGAGTTATACATATCAACATTAAAAATATTTCTTTAATGAACAGAAGACCTAATAGAAGACTGAATTTTGGGAAGACACAATGGCAATATTGAACCAGATTTCTAAGTAATATAAGAAAATATATTCCAAGAAATAGTTAATTGTAGTACCCAATGGCCAATCATTACAGTCCGCATGCCAGGTTAATTTTATCTATCAGTCAACATTCTTTTGAAATAGTTATTCTCCTAAAAACCCACCCAACCTGATTATCTAGCCTGCATTCATTTCTACATCTTGAACACAAAAATGTTGTCATTCCACAGTAAAATACACATCTAGACTAATCTACCAGTCTAATATTGTAATAATTTTTAAAATTTGACTTACCATGCCTTGCTGGTGAAGAATTTATGCTTGCCTTCTAAGTGTTAGCAGTCATGACTGCACAGCTTCATGACTTTTGAGTCTTGAAGCAGCCCAATTATCAAGTATTCCTTGATTTATATAAAGCCCTTTAACATATCTTAGAGTCTCTTCTTTATTTGAGTCAATAATTTCTCTTAATCATGTATGCACTCTATTTCTATCTTGAAAATCATCCTCATGTCTTAGATGGTGGAATGGGCAGTGACAAAATAAGAATGTGGAATTCAATACTCCCTTTTAAAGGCAAGGACTTTGAGGTCAAGCACAGACATACTTAGTGAACAGAGGGTCAGCTGGACCTGGTGCCACTTCACATGCTCATTCTCTATTTAAAAAAATTGAATGTAAAAAAGAAACTGGATAGTGTGCGTGACTGCATGTACTATGAGAAGAAAAATAAAAACAACTGAATGTTTCAGTTCTACCCTGACCCTAACCCAGAGGCAAATTATTAAAGGTTCCTCATCTGAAAAAGGCAAAGGAATTTACTGCTTTGTTTCAACAGTGCTGTGAAAACTCAATAATACATACATAAGCATACTCTAGTATATAAGGAGAAGTTATAATAACGTAGTAAATTACACCATCTGCCCCCATTCTATGAGTTTTTCAAAATACTCTCAATTGTTGCTGAAAGTTACTGACACTCCTCAGATAATTATCTTTCTAAACTCTATTCCAAACAAAATATAATGAGTTTTTGTATAACTACTAATGTTTTGTCTCTGACATGTCTCTGTTTTATGCTCAGTATTTAAAAAGAGCTTTTAAAAAACGTGTGTATTTGGGTGTGTGCAAAAACACACACATGTGTTTTGTTGTTGTTGTTGTTGTTGTTGTTTTGAGATGAAGTCTTGCTCTGTAGCCCAGGCTGGAGTGCTGTGGCATGATCTTGGCTCACTACAACCCTGCAACCTCCACCTTCCAGGTCCTAGTTCAAGCAATTTCCCAACCTCAGCCTCCCAAGTAGCTGGGATTGCAGGCACAAGCCACCACGCCCAGGTAATTTTCGTATATTTTTAGTAGAGACAGGGTTTCACCATGTTGGCCAGTCTGGTCTTGAACTCCTGACCTCTTGATCTACCCGCCTCAGCCTCCCAAAGTTCTGGGATTACAGGCATGAGCCTCCGCACCCGGCCACACATGTGTGTTTTAAGGAATACTTTGACCAGTTTAGTTTCATGTAGAATTGGGATGGTATGTTTTCCAAAGAACAAGTAACAACAGTGTCTCAGAAATGTAATTTTTTTTTTTTCTGAAAATATCCTCACCTGTATCTGAAAGACACTTTCAAATTCAAGCTGTGGTACCTTTTTGGATACATTTTCCCACAACCAGAGAGTTTCCCATTTAAAATACTGCCATATGCAGCAGGCTCTTGCTCACAAAAAGACTGTATCATCAGTACAAAAATATATTCTTCATTTCTTTTGAAACAAAGAAACTGTCAGTAAAGGCAGCGTCTTTTAATAAAGAACACTTACATTTTACACTATTCTAAAAATGTTTTCTATCCCATCTTTCAGTAGCTGATAGGAAGGTGAGCATTTTGAAAACAAAACAAAATGGCACAATATAACCTGGGCAAATCATAAAATATATTTTGTTTTACTGCATGCACTGTGAAAATCAAAGCAAACTACACTTATTATTATGAACATATATATTTTTTCCAACAGATGTACATGGAATAATTACTCATAAAATTATGTCTCAACAGTTTTAAAAGTATCTGCTATTTCAAATATTTTTAAGGAAACAATTAGTGATCAAATGCATGTAAAAATTATTAAAAGGGCTGTTTTTATTAAGAATACAATTGATGCTGGGTGCGGTGGCTCACGCCTATAATCCCAGCACTTTGGGAGGCCAAGGCAGGCGGATCACGAGGTCAAGAGAATGAGACCTTCCTGACCAACATGGTGAAACCCCATCTCTACGAAAAATACAAAAATTAGCTGGGTGTGGTGGCGCACGCCTGTAGTCCCAGCTACTCGGGAGGCTGAGGCAGAAGAATTGCTTGAACCTGGGAAGCGGAGGCTGCAGTAAGCTGAGATTGCACCACTGCACTCCAGCCTGGAGCCTGGCAATGGAACGAGACCCTATCTCAAAAAAAAAAAAAGAATACAATTGATTGATTTGTTTCTGTTTTTATATTTGTAAATAGTTAAATAAGCAATTATATACATTACACCAAAACATATTCATAATAGAGAAAAACAATTAAATATTATAACATATCCTTTGGTTACATGGCTAGGATTTTATCATAGCAAATGATCTTATCTTTACTTCACTGTGCAACAAAAATAAAAAGTTATTACCCACGACCATTTTAAACACTAGCAACAACTTATGCACAAAAAATTCACACCTGTAAAAAGTAGTGTAAAACATTTAGAGATATTTTTATTTACATTCAAAAATCTTTGTAAGTTAGGATTCAGGTTGAAAAGGGTGGGATTAAGAACAGAATTAAAGATTAAGAATTCATCATTGCAAAATGACATTTCTTTTGATAGCATAACTCAATTGCTACTCAAAAATAAGTCATTTATGATTCAAATGCTGTGAATATTTATTTAGTGTCATACCTGTCATTTGTTTGACTTATTTCCCCAAGGATAGAGAAGAACAACTGTATGTCTCTTATTACAGAGCCAAAATTATTTCTGGTAGCAAAACATACAAAAAAAAATCACAATGTTATGTACCTTAAAATGAGCAGCAGATTTTTTTGTTGTGCTAATAAATCATGAAAAGAGCCAGTAGTATTCTCCTAACACCACTCGATTTGCTCTGAAGCCATCACTTTATAAAATATCATTCAAATGCAACATTAGAAAAATCTATCCAGGCTATTTTACAGGATGATATTTTTATTACATTTAATAAAAGCAAAAAGAGTCAAATTCCCCAGCTATTTCCAAAATTTAAGTCACAGTGGGGTCTCAAATTATATTTTTGTGCCTATGTTGTCATGCCTGTGCCATTATTTTCCTTAGCATCCACTCATAAGGCTGACTTAAGGGTCTAACATGACATGCTGGAACTGATAATAGGTAGAAATTGAAAAAAAATCTAGAAAATTAAGTTAAACAGTTAAGATAGGCACTGAAATTAATCGAGTTAGACATCTAAATTAAGACACTACTAATTTTGGGTAGAAATGAGTTATATTTTAATTAGATTACAATGTACCTGTAAGTTAATATGCCAATATTTTAAAACAATATTTAAATGAACTTAACTCTGAACTAACACAGCTTCAATTTCATCATGTTGTTGGGGATCAGTAGATTCAATATAAAAAGAATTTTGCCTGCTGAATGATTTTGGGCAAAGCATTAACACTCTCTAAAATGCAATGATACTTTCTATCTTGTACTATTGTTGCCAAGATTGACTAACACTTTATTTGAAAGTTGCACTGTCACCCAAAGCTTTATACTAATATAATGGATTACTGTGCTAATGGTAGTGATTAATATTTTGGGCCAATTTAACCAGATTACATTTTCATTCAACTTTAATGCAGTCTTTGGTAGTTAATCCACCCTGCATAAACCAAGTAAAATATATAGATTTATCAGATAATTTAATTTTTTATTGATACATAATAGATGTACATGTTTTTGGAGTACATGTGGTAATTAGATATATTCATATAACGTATAAAGATCAAATCAGGGTAATTGGGATATTCATCACCTTAAATATTTAATTTTTTCTTTATGCTAAGAACATTCAAATTGATAGATTTGAATCTTAACGGAAATCTGTTGGCAAAAATAAAGTAATGAATTGGCATACAAATCAATGCATCATGGTAAGTGGAGTGTGTAATGCATTTGGGGTTCTAACCACTTTACACATCCTTCATTTGGTTTTTCTTGATCTGTGAAATATATGGATTGGATTATAGATCCCCCAATTTTCTATTTAGCAATAAATTTTCATGCTTATTTCCAAGAGAAAAAAATCAATGTTGTTTTATAGATCACAAATAACATAATACTGATATTAAATTCTACTTTAATGAGTCAAACATTATTTCATTGCCATTAACTCAAATGGTCTTCAACACTTTCACCTCCCTGCAAAAAATCTGTTATGTGAGAAGGGTAAACAGACATTACTATCCCATTTTACAGAAAAAAAAAAAAAAATCCCACTAATGCCAATTAAGGCTATAAGTGTCAAGAATAAAACCATAAGATGTTCAACTGAGACTGGAGTCTAGATTATGTTTTAATCTCAAGAGAAAAAAAAGACTTTCAGAAAACCTTATAATACGAGAGGGCGGGAAACGGAAGAGCATGGCCCCTGTAAATGATACAGAAGAAGGGAAGGGAAGTGCCCGGTGGGGAAGGGCGTGGTCCCTGGCTCAGGCTGCAACTCCAGGGACCTAGGTGAGGACAGGCACTCCTGCCATTTCGACCAAATGTTGCATTTCCCTAGGCCACCGTGGCCCACCACGTCCCCATCCTGGGCCTATAAAAACCCGAGACCTAGCAAGGAGGAGATAGAAGCGACTGCACTTCTAGAAGAACCAACCAGGCCGAAGAAGACACAAGCGGCTGGATGTCCAGAGGACATCAAGGGGAGCACACTGGCAGAAGAGCACAGGACAACGAGGGCACACTGGCAGGCCACCAAAGCGTGGCACGTGGTGGAGTTTGGCTGGGGCAGTCGGAGGACAGGAGGGGCTACGAAGAAGGAAAACCCCATCTTTCTTCTGGCTACCCTATCTGCGGAGAGCTACTTCCACTCAGTAAAACTTTGCACTCTTTCGTAAGCCGCCGATAGAAGGCAAACTCAGAGAGTGCCCTGTAATACCTGCCCACTGGGGCTTCAGGAGATGTAAACATTCACCCCTAGACAGTGTCATGGAGTTGGAGCCCCACAGCCTACCTATCTCTATGTTCCCTTAGAGGTTTCAGCAGCGGGGCGCTGAAGAAGTAACCCATCGCTGTCGCACACCCTGCAAGGGGACAAGCGAACTTTTCCCATTTCGCTTCACTTATAAAACATTTTTCTGATAAATGAAAAAAGTCACTGATCATAGAGCATTGTTTATTTCTATTAAAATATTTTTTAATGAGTTAAAAGATGTGTTAGGCCAGGCGTGGTGGCTCATGTCTGTAATCCCAGCACTTTGGGAGGCAGAGGCTGGGAGATCACGAGATAAGGAGTTCAAGACCAGCCTGACCAACATGGTGAAACCCCATCTCTACTAAAAATACAAAAATTAGCCAGGCATGGTGGTGGACGCCTGTAATCCCAGCTATTCAGGAGGCTGAGCAGGAGAATCGCTTGACCAGGGAGTGGAGATTGCAGTGAGCCAAGACGGAGCCATTGCACTCCAGCCTGAGCGACTGAGCAAGACTCCACCTCAAAATAAAAAAATAAAAAATAAAAAGATAGATTAAAATATACAGAGATTAAAGTGCTTTACTCCATTTATTAATATATAAAAACAGGGAAATAGGTCGAGAACGGTGGGTTACACCTGTAATCCCAGCACTTTGGGAGGCCAAGGCAGGTGGATCATGAGGTCAGGAGTTCAAGATCAGGCTGGCCAAGATAGTGAAACCCTGTCTCTGCTAAAAATACAAAAATTAGCCAGGCGTGGTGGCACACAGCTGTAATCTCAGCTACTCAGGAGGTTGAGGCAGAGAATTGCTTAAACTCAGAAGGCGGAGGTTGCAGTGAACCAAGATTGTGCCACTGCACTCCAGCCTGGGTGACAGAGTGAGACTGCGTCATAAAAATAAAGTAAAAGCAAGAAAATTAAACATATTTATTTTTCATTAAATACTTTTAACAAATGGTGTTAAAATAATTATTAGGCACTTCTTAGCAAGTTCTACTTGTATTTCAAATAGCACATCAGAACTAAAAATACATGTAATTATTATGATATTTAAAAGTAGTAGTATTTTCTTTGCATTTAAACATGAGTAAATAAATCATATTATATTCATAAAACCTCTCGAATTGACAAGATTCAAGTTTAATCACATTCATATTTTAAAGTTGTAAATTCACTTAATAAAAATGTACTCATACCATTAATAGCAATTGCTTTTAGATATCTTATAATAATGTCTTTGATTCAAAATAAACATTCATGAGCTGTATTAAGATACATAAATAAACATTTTAGGAAAATAATCTGTAGCTACATTTCTGAATGTTCATGTCGTATGTTACCAGCTTTGATACAGTTCATGAAATTTGAAATACATTTATATGTCAAAGATTTTTTAATGCTACCACTTGAAAATGTTCCACTACTGATTTCCTGCTGAAAAATAATACATTTAAATAAATTGCAGGAAGCTGAAAGACTACCACAAATTTACACACAATAAAACTTATGTACCTCTTTCGATAAGTGATAGAAAGGTCATAACGAGTTGTAAATTTTCCTTTTTTCATTGAGTGACATTAAATAACTTTGTATCACTGCCACAAGATTATTAACATACAGACTGAGGAAAGCCTTTAGATTTGCTAACAAATAAATACACTTTTTAGTGCAACTTTAAAACTTAGTCTATAATACAGTAAAGCTAAGCTGGAGGAAAAAAAAAAGAAAAAAAAAACTTAGTCTAGACTCTATTCCTTATTTTAGGAAATTAAATTCAGAACAGAGTGACCATAGGTACTGCATTTTAACACCTATGTTTGAAAAGATTTGTGAAATTAAAATGTCAGAATAATAGTTTTTGAAGGCACTGTTAACTTTTAAAACCACAAAGTGACCTAAAAAGAAGAAAAGGAGGGAAAGAAGGAGGGAGAAGGAGAAAGGGAAATGAGAAGGACGCAGAGCAGAGAGCAAGGAATAAAATTCCTGATGCCTTAATCAACAAACTTGCCTCCCTTTGCCTTGTGTTCAATCACATGGAGCAATGTGTCAGTTGGCAGAATGAAGAAGTAATTCACAGATTCTACACATTCCAGTCATAATCACAGGAATGGATTCTGGACTTCCTAAGATCCTAAGATCTCACTGAGAAGATGAAACTTGGCGTAACCCATGTGGAAATTCATTTCATCTGTTTTCATTTTATTCTATCTGTCATGTATTTTTGATGACTAAATGGGAAATAAAAAATGAAATTCTACCATATGAATTTCTATTAAATATCATTTTAGCTACCAGTTGTCACACCTGCTATTTGATGCATTTCAGTCAATTGACACAATTATATATTTTTGCAACCTATATCATTCTCTGAAGCCTTATTTATTTTATGGTAAATCCAATTTATTTTATTCAAACATCTTAACAGATACTAAATATTTGTTTCTCATATATTTAAATATTCTTCAGTATAAATCTGTAAAGTGTTGAATAATATGCCTCTTTTTAAGCTAAAATGAGTCACTATTTTTCACAATGTTGTGACAGCTCTGAAGGCTCTTTTTAGAAACATCCAGGTCAGCACATGCACTTAGATTTGCACATGATTTCAGAAAGGTTTTCTAATTTTTATTTTTTATATACAAATTACAATTGTATATATTTATAGAATTTGTATTCTGCTTTTTTAATACAACATGGAAAGAGTAAATTAAGCTAATTAACATATTCATCACTACAAATATTTAACATTTGTTAATGAGCACATTAGAAATTTACTCTCAGCAACATTGGAACATACAAGACTCAATTACTAGCTGTATTCACCATGCTGTGCAATTGATCCAAAAATAAAACATACTCCCCTAACTGAGGCTTTGTACCCTTTGACTATAATCCTACTATTCCCCCACCTCCCAGTTGCTGGTAACCACCATGCTACTTTTTGTTTCTATGAGTTCTATTGTTTCAGATTCCACATATAAGTGAAAATATGTGGTATTTGTCTTTCTGTATTTGGCTTATTTCACTTAGCACAATGTTTGCCCATTCCATCCGTGTGAAATTCAAGGTGTTTTGAGGCTTCTTGTTATCTCTTTACAAGTTCCTCTCAAGTTCTGAAGCTCTATCAATCTTCTATAGTTAGTTCTATATCAGTTACTTCCAGAATTCTATTTTTAGACTCATATATCTTTTTCATTTTTAGTACCAAATATACGTATATTTATATAATTCCATACAGGATTAATCTGTCTTAAATACAGTATAAACATAAACAAAAGCAGATTTTAAAAGATGAAATAAAGATACAATGAACAATATTTTACTGCTTCATTATTGAGATGGCTTTTGAGCATCACTATTTATTCTTGAGTGTGATTAACAAACAATGATAGTATATTATGTAAAAATCTTGCTTCAAAAAGGGATCCTGAAAGTTTAGATTTGGGGCCAAATTTTTGTTAAATCTGATGAGTCACTGTTTTTACCTCTAAAATGACTCATACTGGAAATAGCGGAAGTATCAGCATCCCGATTTCAAAACTAGCTCTCTACCCCCCCGTACACATACACACATACACACACACACACACACACACACACATACAAAATACTAGGTTATTAATGTATACTTTATAGAAAATGATTTTTCAATCACACCCCTGACAATTGTACCTAAACAGGAATTTCTCATTTGGATGCTGAAAACAAGAAAACCTCTATGTGTAAATTTCCATTCACATATATTTTAATTTATGATTGGCCTTAAGTAATTAAAAATATTTTTCTCTAAATTTATTTAAATATTTCCTAGGTTAAATAGTTTAAATGTACAATTTATTAAAAACATTTAAGATGGCTAGGCATCACGGTGACTCATCTCCCTAATCCAAGCGCTCTGGGAGGAAAAGGTCGGAGAATTGCTTTGAGTTTGAGACCAGGCTAGGGAACAAAGCAAAACCCCATCTCTACAAAAAGTAAAATTACAAAATTATCTGGGCATGGTGGCATGCACTTGTAGTTCTAGCTACTCAGCCATCTGATGGGGGACGATCCCTTGAGCCCAGGAGTTCGAGGCTGCAGTGAGCTATGACCACACCACTGCACTTCAGCCTTGGTGACAGAGCAAGATTGTACAAATAAATACATATAATGAAGATGATTTTCTGGACTTCTGTTTCTACACTTGCATTACATCTCATTCAGATCTCTCTTTGGCTGCATCATTTGATAAAAGAACAGAAAGAATAAAAGAGGATGCAATCTCTTAACGGAGATATTCCCTTTTGGATTTTTCCTGCCAATTTTTTTTATATTATGGCAAACTTTTATTTAGAAAAAAAAATATTTTATGTCATCCATTACTCAACATTCACTTATTAATAAAAATATATTTGAATGCATAATATTTATGAGCACTATTCTGGATAATGTAGATGTCTTTTTTAAGAGCTGATATCTGCTTCCTTCCTTTACAAAATAACTCTCAGTCTTAAATTAACTGAATTGACAGGGTTCCACCCAAATTTCCTCTGAAATCTTTTTTAAAAAATCTACTGCAAATAAAATTTCCCCAAGTCAATAGAAAATAGGTATTCCTTATCAACCACAAATAATCACTTAACTGTGATGAATGGGCTCATAAGGGTCAGTCCCCACCCTCAAAATCTGAGTTTAGAATAAATCCTGGAAATACTGCTCAGTTTATCAGGAATAGGAAAGTTGATATTTCAATGGTTAGCATGCTTTGTCTCTGGTACTGATAGAAAAAAAGAAAAGACTGATCTAGTCATTCCAGTGTTCCAAATTACATCATGGATAGTGACTCTTAAAATAAAAACATACTTCATAGACTTCCTTTGTAAGGTTTATATTTCACGCGGTGACAAGGTATTTAGGGAGTGCAAATGACAGATGTGAAGTACATTAGCAAAATGAATAGTTCCTTCTTCCCACCAGATGAAGCACTTTCTTTTTTATCACAACAATTTATCATGAACGAGGTGGTGATTTAAAAGGAAACACTGAAACTATGGTATGTATTGCAAAGGAAGTCAGCAAATTTGAAATTATGACTAAAACACTAGTAAGCAGAAGCTTTTTAAAATGCTTTGAAAGAGCATTTTTGTGACTGATTTTAATATGTTGAAATTAAGCTGTATTACTTAAAAGGTGAAGAAGTGAAAACATGTACAAGTCTCAGAGTACCTTAGGTCAAAAGGAAGAAGGAAGCTTAACCCCAACTTAGAAATTACTTGCCTATTTCACTCACTGGCTTTAGAGTATCATTATCTGTATTCTTCAGCGAGATTTGTAATGAATTAAAGTGTATTATGTAAAGCCTTGTTTCAAAAAGAGATCTTGAAAATTTTTTTGGCTAAATTTTTGTTAGATATGATTAGATTGTCACTAGATTTACCTCCTAAGATATACTTGAAATAGAACTATAAGCATTCCACTTTCAAATCCTGCAGTCTCTCTCTCTCTCTCCACACACACACATACACCCTCTCTCTCTCTCTCTGCATTATTATTATGTATTTCGTGAAGTTGGCTTATCAGCCAAACTTCTGACTAGACAGAATGTTGCCTAAACAAGAATTTCTCAGTTGGATGGTGAAAGCAAAATTCCCATACCTGTATATTTTGGTGTGCATATATTTTCATTTATTTAGTTATAGTTAGCCCTAAATATTTTTTAAACTGTTGCTCTCTTAATTTAAGTAAATTAAGAATCATTTAACTTTTTTCGATTATTTGACTGATATTGTCGCAAATACTGATTTTTCTGCTTTCTAAGTATCTGGTAAATATTTCCCTTCTTTCCATTCAAACATTTTAGAAATAAATACAAGTCTAGTTCAAAATCTAAATACTTAAAAAGCAGATGTTTGATTAATTCTATTTTGTTTTATTTTATTTATTAATAGCTATTAGTGTTTAGAAAGCTATTATTTCAAGGCCATGTGTGTTCAAGAAGACCCCTAAAGATAAATGTGTATAATAAATGATTATAAATGCCAAAATTACAAACGGGAAACCTGATTTTGAGGCAGGAGAATAGGGTGAGGAGGCAGGGAACCAAAGGCTGTTTCACATGGACTTCACAGAACTAAATTGAAAGGAAAACCCTCACTTTCCACACCTAAGTAACAAAAGAACCAGAGGCTACTCCTTTTGCAAAACCCCATTTTTTTCTGCATGACAGATGGGAAATTGTCTGCAACAAATCAGACTGATTGAGGGTCTTCATTTGCAACTTTGTAACTTCACTCCGCCTCTGAATGGTTGCTGCCCACAACCAATCAGATTGATTGCAGTGAGTCTTCATTTGCATACAAAGTATAACTTTGTAACTTCACCCTAGCCCTTGACTGGTTGCTTCTTGCAACTAATCAGATGTTTGCCCAGGAGTGTGACCTTTGTAACTTCATTTCAGCCTCTACTTGGCTGTTTTCTGCACTCAATCAGACTGATTGTGGGCTACCACTTCATTTACATGAGGTGAGCATGAAGTGACCAATGAGAAACTTATAGGGGGCGTTTGCACCCAATAAGATTCTGTATTTAGATCCTTGAGCTGCTGCTTGGGCCTGCTCCAATATTGTGGAGTGTGCTTTCATTTTCAACAAATCCCTGCTTTCGTTCTTTTGTTGCTTCATTGTTTCTTTGCTTTGCAGGGCGTTATGTCCAATTCTTTGTTCAAAACGCCAAGAAACTGGACAGCTTGCAGTCACGACCCACTACTGGTGACACTTTGGACAGAGGAAAGTCGATTTCTCAATCTTTCATCAGCATTACTGCATGTGAAGAACCTCCTCTACAAGGCTCTTAAGACATGGATGGGAAAAGGTACAGCTCAGAAACTTGGGAGGTCACTTTAAAAAAAAGTGAGGCAGTCAATGTACAATTTGAATACAACAAAGATATGCTGCACTAAAAGTATTTTAAGTATGCTGTGAAAGAAGAACAAAGTGCCTCAATCTGTGAGAAATTTATAGGGAAATCAGCTCAGAGAAAGATATCTGTAGGTGAGACGTTGGGAGGACATAGAAGTTTCCCAAAGCAGAAACCAACCTTATCCTGCCTGAGTTGGAAGGGTAAATACAGCCAGTCAGGTTACTTCTGTTTTTGTGTTCAGTCATTGCATTAGGAATGGCTGCATGAAATGATACTGGACAACATTAGAGGAAATATGTAGACAGAAGAGTCCTGGGAAAAGATTGTGAGAAACCTAAAAATGTGCAAAACGTTTTTGCTCTAATGGAAGCAAAATGGGAGGTGCTCTAATGGAACACAGTGCAAACTTTACTCAGTGTGTGTGTGTGTGTGTGTGTGTGTGTGTGTGTGTGTGAGTCTGTTCTCACATTGCTATAAAGACTTACCTACTTGAGACTGCTTAAAAAAAAAACTTGTAAAAAAAAAAAAAAAAAAGATTTAATTGACTCACAGTTCCACAGGCTGTACAGGAAGATTGGCTGGGAGTCCTCAGGAAACTTACAATCATGACAGAAGGTGAAAGGGAAACAGCCAAGTCTTACATGGCAGGAGAAGGAGAAAGAGACAGAAAAAGGAAGTGCTACACCTTTAAACAACCAGATCTCATGAGAACTCACTAGCACAAGAATAGCAAAGGGGAAGTCTGCCTCCATGATCCAATCACCTCTCACCAGGCCCTTCCTCCAACATTGAGAATTATGATTTCACATGAGATTTGTGCAGGGACACAAATACAAATCATATGATTTTGTCCTTGGTACTTCCCAAATATCATGTCTTTCTCACATTGCAAAATACAATTATAACTTTTCAATAGTCCCCAATTCTTACCTCATTCCAGCATTAACTCTGAAGTCTACAATCCAAAGTCTCGTCTGAGACAAGGTAAGTCCCTTCCGCCTAGGACCCTGTTAAACCAAAGCGTTAGTGACTTTCAAGATACAATGAGGGTATAGCCATTGGGTACATATTCCCTTTCCAAAAAGGGAAAATCAACCAAAACAGGTGTTACAGGCCCCGTGAAAGTTCAAAACCCAGGAAGGCAGTCATTAAATCTTAAAGCTCCAAAATAACCTCCCTTGAC
This sequence comes from Sapajus apella, assembly GCF_009761245.1. Lineage (NCBI taxonomy): Eukaryota > Metazoa > Chordata > Mammalia > Primates > Cebidae > Sapajus > Sapajus apella. The sequence goes on from NW_022436976.1 coordinate 7,457,520, forward strand.
TCCATGTCTCATATCCAGGTCACACTGATGCAGGAGGTGGGAACCCAAGGTCTTGGGCAGCTTTTCCCCTATGGCTCTGCAGCGCTCAGATCCCAAGCTTGCTCTCAAAGCCTGGCACTGAGTGTTGATGGCCTTTTCAGGCACGCAGTGCAAACTCTTAGTGGATCTACCATTCTGGGGTCTGGAGGATGCTGACCGTCTTCTCAAAGCTCCACTAGACAGTGCCCCAGTGGGGACTCTGTGTGTGGGCTCCAATCCTACATTGCCCCTCTGCACTGCCCTAGCAGAGGTCCTCTATGAGGGTTCCATGCCTGCAGCAGACTTATGCCTAGACATCCAGGCATTTTCATACATTCTTTGGACTCTAGGGAGAGGCTCCTAAGCCTAACTCTTGCCCTTTTCACACCTGTAGGTTTAACACCACGTGGAAGCCATGAAGGCTTATGGCTTGCACCCTCTGTGGCAGTGGTCTGCCATATATCTAGGGCCCTTTTAGGTACTGCAGGAGCTGAAACAGCTGGGATGCAGAGAGCAGTGTCCCAAGGTTGTGCAGGGCAGCAGGGGCCTCGGCAAGGCCCATGAAACCATTATTTTTTCCTAGGCCACTGGGCCTGTGACTAGAGAGGCTGCCGTGCATTTAAGGCTTTTACCTCATTGTCTGGGCTGTTAGCACTTGGCTCCTCTACCCTTTGGCCAATTCCTACAGCCTGCTGGAATTCCTCCCCTTGAAAAAGGGTTTTTCTTTTCTACCACATGGCCAGCCTGCAAATTTTCCAAACATTTATCCTCTGCTTCACTTTTAAATATGTTACAGTTTCAGATCATCTCTTTGCTCACACATAGAAGCTTATGCTGTTAGAAACAGCCTTACTACATATTGAACACTTTGCTGCTTAAAAACTTTTTCCACTAGATACCCTAAATCATCTCTCTCAAAGTTTCACATATCTCCAGGGCAGAAGAACAATGCCTCCAACCTCTTTGTTAATGCATAATAAAAGTGACCTTTGCTTCAGTTTCCAATAAGTTCCTCATCTCCTTCTGAGACCTTCTCAGCCTGGACTTCATTGTCTGTATCACTATCAGCATATTGGTCACATCAATTTACCAAGTCAAGGAAGTTCTAAACTTTCCCTCATCTTCTTATCTTCTTCTGAGCTGTCCACAATCTTCCAACCTCTGCCCGTTACCCAGTTTCAAAGTTGCTTCCACATCTCCAGCTATCTTTAGTAATACCTCACTCCTAGTGTCTGTATTAGTTTATTCTTGCTTTTCTATAAAGAACAACCTGAGACTGGAGAATTTGTAAAGAAAAGAGATTTAATTGACTCACAGTTCCACAGCTGTACAGAAAGCATGACTGGGGAGACCTCAGGAAACTGACAATCGTGGCAGAAGGCAAAGAGGAAGCAGACATCTTACATGGCTGGAGAAGAAGAAAGAAGGAGGAGTTGCTACATAATTTTAAACAACCAGATCGCATGAAAACACACTTCATATGATGAGAACAGCAATGGGCAGGGTGGGGGGTACACCTCCATGATCCAATCACCTCTCACCAGGCCCCTCCTCCAACACTGGATATTTAATTCAACATGCAATTCGGACAGGGACACAAATCCAAACCATATCAATATGTATGTATAACTATCCTAGTCACCTCACTATCAACACTATTAAAGTAAGCCAGAAAGGCAAGAGAAAGATTGAACAGGCAGCTCAAAGTGATGACATGTCATCTAATGATCTGTTTAGTCATAAAATTTCAACCTAAGTGAGTCACTCTCTTGTGTGTTGATATCAAACTTCAGATATTGGCCAGGTGCGATGGCTCACGTCTCTAAGGCCAGCACTTTGGGATGCCCAGGCAAGTGGATCACCTGAGTTCAGGAGTTTGAGACCAGCCTGATCAACATGGTGAAACCCCACCTCTACTAAAAATACAAAACTTAGCTGGCATTGTGGCACACACACCTGTAATTCCAGCTGACAGGGAGGCTGAGACACAAGAATTACCTGAACCTGGGAGGCAGAGGTTGCGGTGAGCTGAGATTGTACCACTGCATTCCAGCCCGGGTAACAGAGTGAGACTCCATCTCAAAAAACAAACAAAACAACGACGACGACAAAAAAAACCAAAGTGTAGATAGTTTTGCAACGGCTTAGTCTTTATTAGCTTATGTATACTGTATGACGTGAGGCATTAGATGCAAAGACAATTGTGTTTGGGAAACTGCTGGAAACAGGAGACCTAGCAAAAGGTTCAAATCGAATCAAAGGAAGGATAAAAGTAGAAGTGAAATTAGGATAGGGACTGAATTACTATTTCCTAATTTTGTCTAGCACTAGGCTCAAACACAACCTGTCAGCTAAAGTCTATTACTTTCCAGAAAGGTAAATTTTTTTTAATTTAAATTTTTGTCTTTTAAAATCAAGTCCATTGTAAACATGGGTCTAGGTGGACATGTTTCCATATTAGCATTTGTAGGTTTATTATGAAACAATGACTGAAAATTGCTACCATTATTGAAAATTACTATATGCAGGAATTGTGCTTGATGTGCGTCATCTCGTTTAATGCTTATAGCAAAACTGTGAGGCAGATATAGTCTTTATATTACCTGATAAAAGCAAAACTCAGTTGCCCAGAATCACAGAACTTGCAAGCAGCAAAAGCAAGATTCAAAACCAGGCTTTCTGAATGCAAAACCTGTGCTTTAGCTATGGATTATGGCTCCTAGGAAGAAACATGTCAGTAATGAGCCACAGGGTGTGGCATCTCTATACCCTAGAGATAATTATTTTAATGTTTAATTTTTGAGTGTTGAGATAATCTATCGAGGTGTTTATAATTTTTTACACAATCTTAAATTTCCTTGTCAAGAAATGTTGACACTGCTTTTTAACAGAGTGAGTGCAGACTAAGTATTTGCAAGGATTAATAATTCATTTACCAAATACTTGAAACCACTCCCATAACAACTTATGCCTAATTTACTTCCAATTACACACCTGTATAAAAATTAAGATTTTTAGATTTATATTAGGATAGTAATATTAACAACCTCTCTTGAAATTTTATGGCACCCAATGAGTTAATATTCATGAAGTGCCTTGTAATTTCTAGTTTAAAGGTGTTTAATTTAAAGAATATATAGATTCTAATAAAAAGGGCAGGTGTGAAATTTATTGAACTGAAAGCAAGTTGTTCTTTATGTGTAATTAATCATGGGACTTACATTGACGTGAACCAAAAAACTCTGGCTTATTACAATTCAACCTCAGTAGAATAGCTAAATGAGAGAACAAATTGTCCAAGTAACATCAACCTAAAGAACACAGCAGAAATTAACATAAGCATAAATGTCATAATTGCTATCATTTAATATTCGTTGGCTGCCTGCTGAGTAGATATAACTATGATAAATGCTATAAGATCTTTAAAGAGAAGGAGAATACCCTGAGTCAACAGTATAGGAAAAATAAGTTATATAGTATGATTTTAATAGTTCTAGAATACAGAGTCCCTTTAATTTATAGCAAGAATTATTTACTCACAACTACATTGTTTATAAAATTTGATAAATTATTTGTATTATAAAACACTTGATATAGATGAAAGATTATGTATAAACACACATTTCAAAGCATAATAATAAACCAGATACCACTATATGTGCTATCTAGTCCTCTTGTATCTCTTACTTTTAATCTTTCACCCAAGAAGTAACAGCACCCTAAATTTTCTTGTGTATAATTCCCTTGTTTTTCCTAGATTAAGTGAAAGTCTATATTTTGCTATATTCACGTAGCTAAAAAATAATACCTAACAATCAGCAATTATATTTCTAGATGTATAAGCCAAGAGACTCTTGGAATGTCCTGCCTGATAAGTGTTTTTTTGTTGTTGTTTTTAATCTGACAGCCTTGGGCCCTATCAAATAGTCAATGCTAACAACGTAATTCATGTTAGGGAGTTTGAGTTACACATTATTAGCTTGACTTCTGGAAGGTCTGGAGAGTGAGGTCAGCCACATTAGAGGCCAACCAGGTCTATGAGGCTGAACTCCAATAAAACCTCTGGACATCAAGACTCGAATGAATTTCCCCAGTTGGTAATACTCCATGGATATTTTCACATTATTGGTAGGAGGAGTTAACACTATCTATTTCTCCACTGAATATGGACAACTAGAAGCTTCACATTTGAACTCTCCTGAACTGGTCCTCATGTGTTTCTTCCCTTAACTGATTTTAGTCTATATCCTTTCATAGTAATAAATTATAACCATGAGTTTCATAGCTTTTAGTGAGGACTGTGAATCCCTTTAGTGAATTATCACAACTCAGAGGAGTCATAAGAACCTCTAAATTCAACAGGTGATGTCAGAATGAGGGTGTTCTTGTGGACTCTTCTCCAAATTTGTACTTAGTAATGACACACATTTGTTTGCCTGATGGCCTGCTCTCTTAGAATAGGACTTCTTGGGAAATGCTTTCATTTCTAACACACAAAAAAACTGTGCAGGCAGCTACATTAAGGCAAATCACATGTTCAATGTTCTACAATGAATCTAATTCATGCTACTGTATTTGTATATCGGTATATACTGACATATATGTGTGTGTATTTATATATGTGTATATACATATATAAATATATATATGCATATTTATATGTGTGTATACACATGTGTGTGTGTGTATATATATATACACATACACACACATATATATATTTGATGATCTTTCTTTTTAGACTGCTGGCTTCAGAAGGCAATTATCTTGTCTGTCTTACTAGTTTACAGGGTTTTTGTTTATTTACCATTCAAAATTGATAGACTTACTGATTGATTCATTGATTTAATCATTCAGTGAACATTATTGTTTGCTATATGCTGGGCACTGGTCTACACGCTGTGTGTCCCACAGTAAACAGTTCAAATTAGACATAAGTTTCTACCCTTGTAAATCTTACAATCTATCAGGAAAGATACATATATATATAATATGTATGTAATATATATATTAGCTTATATATATAGCATATATATACACATATATATGTGCAATGTGTGTGTTTATATACACACACATTGTTGCCAGGAGGAGTTAACACTATTTCTCCACTGAAAATGTACAACTAGAATCTTGGTGTTTGAACTCTCCTGAGCTGGTCTTTGTGTGTCTCTTCCCTTAACTAATTTTAATATGTATCCTTTCATAGTAATAAAGTATAACCATGAGTTTCAGTTTATGAACACTTATATACAGAATAAATAATAAAACTATATATTTTCTCAGATGGTAGTACATTCAGTGGAGAAATAAATAACTTGGAAAAGGAATAACAAATTTAGCACTATAGTTTTGTTAATAGTGTAGTCAGAAAGGATCCGTTTACAAGGTGACATTAGAACGGATACCTGAAGTGCAAAAGCCATGTGCCAATGCTAAGCTGGTGACTGAGGTAAACAATGTAATGTGAAAATTAGGGTGGAACTTGAAGTCCTCCAGGAGACCAGCACTTGCACTACTTTGGGGGTGAGGCAAGCAGAATTATAGAAGGTGAAATTAGACAGATACAGGTGAGTTCTGGTTATGCAGGGATCTGTGGGTCAGTGGCAGAGCTTTGGCTTCGATTTTGAATGAATGTGAATTGTCATTAGACAGTTTCGACCAGAGCAGTGTCGTGATACAATTTACATCTTAAAATAATTACTCTGGCTGCTGTGTTGAGCATGGACTATATGAAGACAAAATTGGGAGTAGAAAGTCCAGATAAGAGACTAATGGGAAAATCCAGGAAAGCAATAATGGTGGCTAGGACCCAGGTCAAGGTGGTGGTGGCAGTAAAAAGTGAAATGATTTTGAATAGATTGTGAAGATAATTCATGGGCTGGGAAGAGTGGCTCATGCCTGTAATTCTAGCACTTTGGGAGGCTGAGGTGGAAGAATCATTGAGTGCAGGGGTTGGAGATCAGCCTGAGCAATATAGTGAGACCCTGTCTCTACAAAAAATACAAAAATTAGCGGGGTGTGGTGGTGTGTGCCTGTAGTTCCACCTACTTGGGAAGCTGAGATGGGAGGATCCCTTGAGCCTAGGAGATGGAGGCTGCAATGAGCTGTGATGGTGCTACTGCACTACAGCCTGGGCAACAGAATGATACTATGTCTCAATAACAACAACAAAAAGACGGAGCTCACAGAATTTGCTGATGGTTTAGATTGGGTGTGAGAGAGAAGTCAAGGGTAATTGAAAGGACTGTGTCTCAAATAACAGGACAGAATTGCCTCAGTTTCAGATTTCAGTTCATTCTTATACTGATATAAAGAAATGCCTGAGATTGGGTAATTTATAAAGAAAATAGGTTTAATTGGCTCATGGTTTTGCAGGCTGTATAGGAAGTACAGTGGCTTCTGTTTCTGGGGAGTCTCAGGAAACTTATCATCAGGTGGAAGGCAAAGAAGAAGCAGGCACATCTGACTTGGTCGGGGCAGGAGCAAGAGAGAGAGAGGAGAGAGGTTCCACACACTTTGAAACAACCCCAGATCTCATGAGAATGCACTATTGCAATGACAGCTCCAAGTGGGATGGTGTTAAACCATGAGAAACCACCCCCATGATCCAATCACCTTCCACTAGGCCCCACCTTCAACACTGGGGATTAAAATTCAGCATGAAATTTGTGAGGGGGACACAAATTCAAACCATATAGGGGATTTTGTTTTGTTTGGAATTTTTTGTTTCATTTTTTTGTTCTGTTTGGAGGAGGAAATGGGGAGGCGAAGTCGAGAAGCTTAGTCCTGGAAAATGTTTTAGACCTTTAAATAGCAAAGCCAAGTAACCAGTTCTAGGTTCTAGGAGTACAGTTAAAACATAACAAATACAAACAACAAAGTCATAAGCTTTGCAAAGCTCCAACTCTCCTCTTCACCCCGACGTTCCTACGACCTTGCACAGTGTCTTGCTCTTAGGAGTTCAATAAATATTCAAGACACGAAGGAACAAAGAACTGATCATTAAGATTTAAAATCCTTCCAGGATTTTGCCTCTATTGGAGCTATGTAGCAGGTATACTTGAGGATAGGGCCTGGAAAATTCCTCATAATGCAACTCCAGATCTGTGCATTTCTGATGCCTACCCATTGAGTAACAAGCTTCCTGTAACATATTTGATTTTGAACAGTGATATCCCTGTGAGTGGTTACTCAGCAAACAGAAGAGTTAAATTGAACAACATGCTTTAGTGTTACCTATTAAAATACCGCATGATTTTCTGTAAAACAGTAACTCTGGTTTTTCCATAATTGATAGATATTTTTCTGGCAATAATTGGCGAAGACATTCGCCTATGTCTCGAGGCCCCTCCTGAAAAGAGGAAGTTTGTTTTCCTGTTGTTCTGACAGGAAGAGGTGGATCTAGTTCATCAACACGCAGTACCAAATTGTTAGGGCGCAAGCTAAGAAGGATGAGTTAGAATATGGCACTCTCTAGAGTCATGTATCGATACAGTGTCGTGTGTGCTTATGTGTGTGTGTGCCCACGTACTGCGTTTGAAATGCTGAACAAATCTCTTACTATGGGTTGCAGGCAAACCAATTTTAAAATGCTGATGTGACAGTAGAAACCAGGGCTTTCAGATGGGATCCAGGCACCACCCCACTGCCACTCACTAGCAAATGACATCAGACACACTCTATTCTTGGTAAGCCTCAGGTATTCATTTCTTTTCTTTTTTCCCCAGCTTTATTGAGGTATAACTGACAAAAGTGTATATAGTTAAGGTGTATGACATGATGTTTTGATATAAATATACACTGTGAAATAATGAACACAAACAAATTAATTGACACATTCATCACTTTCCATGGTTACTTTTGTGTCTGTGTGTGGTGAGCACATTGACTGCTCTCTTAGCTAATCTCATGTATATACAATAATGCAGTAATATTAGGTATAGTCGCCATGCGGTACCCTCGATCTCCATAATTTGCTCACCTCGCATAACTGAAACATTGAACTCGGACCAGCATCTCCCTGTTTCTCAACTTCTCCATATCCCAGCCTCTGGCAACCACCATTCTACTCTTTGTTTCAATGACTTTGGCTATTTTAGATACTATGATAAGTGAGATCATACAATATTTGTCTCTCTGTACCTGGCTTATTTCACTTAGCATAATGTATTTTAGGTTCATCTATGTCATCACAAATAGCAGGATTTTCTTCTTCTTTAAGGCTGAATAATATTTCATCGCATATGTATATACCACATTTTCTTTAACCATTCATCTGTCCACAGACACCTAAGTTGTTTCCGTACTCAGGTCTTCATTTGAAAAATGGTGAGGCATACTTATTTCAGGGAGTTATCTCAAAATGTACATACATTTTCATCCACCAAATGCTTTAAACTGGCTGCTCCTGTAGGGCGAAAAAACTCACACTTTTTCTTCCCCTCTACACTCATACCACAACAACAATCAATACAGAAGACTTCTGTGGGGTGGGGATGTGTGTGTGTTTTGTTTCCACAGAGCAAGAAAGCAGTCAGTTCTATTGCAGACACTAGCTGGGTGTTCTCCAATTCAATTTTGTTGCTATCTACCTGGAGATAGCAGAGCCTGCTATCTTCCAGGAAACTCCACATGTTCAGGTACCTGTCCTCTTGGGCTTCTGTGGAGACTTCATGATTGAAGGATGGATAATTGTCCTTATACGTGATTGAACAAAAAGGCTATGATCTAATACTAATGGGCTTAATGGAGAAACCCAGAAAAGCCTGTCTTATTAGATTCTTGGCCTCTCCATGCAGCATCCTTCCTTCAGAATGTGAGGCAGGAACTCTTCTGACGTGGGGATCTTATGACCTACAAGGTAGGTCACAGAATTTCTTTACAACCAGCTCTAAGACACAAAGGCAAGAGATTTCTGCCTTGGAGAGAAAAAGGAGCAGGTGAAAGGAGGTCAGGAGAAGGTCAGAAAGAGAATGAGAGACTCTGTTTACCGAGAACTGTTCCTGAGGCCTAAAGCCCCCCAGCATTATAAAAAGGGCCGTGGGAGTTAACGAGCCAGGAACCATGGACAAAAACATATGTTTTATATATATATACACATACATATATATATATACATATACATATATATACACACATACATTTTATATATACATACACATATAATATCACCATACTTGTGCATAACAAACTTTTACTATTTAGTATTTATTATAAATACCATTGTATATGTAATATGTATCTTCCTGTTCTTAAAATTATACCCTAATAATCCTCCATGTCATTGGATAGTGTTTATAAGAACAATTTAAGTGTTTACAATACTTACTGTGGCCAGTTTTTCCAGTATTCAGGGCTATTTTTAGAAATCAATACTCTGATACTGTTTTATTAACATTAAGTCAGGCCAGGTGGCTCACGCCTGTAATCCTAGCACTTTGGATGCTGAGGCAGGCAGATCACGAGGTTAGGAGGTCTAGACACTCTGGCTAACACAGTGAAACCCCATCTCTACTTAAAATACAAAAAAATTAGCCAGGTGTGGTGGCATGTGCCTGTAGTCTCAGTTACTCGGGAGGCTGAGGCAGGAGAATCGCTTGAACCCAGGAGATGGAGGTTGCAGTGAGCTGAGTTTATGCCACTGCACTCCAGCCTGGGTGACAGACAGAGACTCTGTCTCTAAAAAAAAAAAAAAAAAAAAAAAAAAAAATTAAGTCATCATGTTGGCATTTAAAAAATCTGAAATCGGCATCATTATTTTATTCATATAAAATCATTGACTCTATTATATAATTAATGTGAAAAGACGAATCACTCATCTAGCCAGTTCTATGCTACTGAGTCTTAATAGACGGATATATTGTGATACTGCAAACCTTCCTTTTCAAGAACAATTTTTATTTTATTTCAAAAACATTTCAAAGTAATGGACTATGAAGAAATCAGAATTGAGACTGATAAAGGTAAGTCTGCACTAAAGTTTCATCTAGGCATGATAAAATTAAAGGACAAAACAGGAAAATAAGCTTTGTAATGAAACAAAATATATAGTTTGCTATCAATGAGAAGTTTGCAAAATCAGAAAAAAAAGCTGAAAATCTTATTTAAAATATCTCCATAAGGTTATCAGCTGAGATTTTTATATTCTTTGAAGGTAATTATTTAGAGCAGAGTATTTGGAGTTATTTCATAGCCTGTCTTTGCACCGTTGTGTTGACTAATAGAATCAGAAAGGGCTTCTTCAGCTGCAGGTAATGAACAAAAATACACTAATGACTTAACCTTGACCATATAGACACGTTTTTGAAGATAGCACTTTTTTTGGAAAAAAGATCAAATATAATTTTCTTTAAATGTTTCATAATTAAATATATTTTTCATTTTATTTTGTTCCCTGAAAATACTTCATTATGTTTACACTTCAATGGAAAATGTAAATTTATAATTCTACTGCATGTCTTTTTATAAATTTATAATTTATTGTGTTTAAAATGTATCATGCATTTATTTTGTTTTATTGTATAAATTTAAAACTTTTTTAAAAAAAGGAATAGCGTTGATACAGCATTTTGAAATTGGCCAAAAATACGCAATATTCCCATTTTTCCCTAATATTACTATCACCAATTTTTTATGAACATGTAGCGTTGACTCTTCATGGCATAGTTTCCTTAATTATTTCATTTTTGTTTTAAAAGTCATTTCCAGGCTGGGTACTGTGCCTCATACTTATAATCCTTGCATTTTCAGAGGCCAAGGTGGGAGGCTGGTTGAGCTCAGAAATTCTAGATCAGCCTGGACAACATAGTGAGATCCATGTCTACAAAAAAAAGAATTACAAAAATTAACCATCCATGGTGGCACACACCTCCCAGCTACTCAGGAGGCTAAGGTGGGAGGATCAGTTCAGGAGGCTGAGGCTGCAGTGAGCCAAGGTTGCCCCACTGCACTCCAGCTGAGGGGACAGAGGAAGACACTCTATATTAAAAAAAAAAAATGTTAATACTATAATTGAAGTGGCTATAAATACCTTGGTGCATACAATTTTATCAAACTCTGATTTGGGGGAGAGTGTGTGTGTGTGTGTGTGTGTGTGTGTGTGTGTGTGTGTGTGTTTTAGAATATATTTTAAAAATGGAAACTATTGAGTTAAAAGGCAAAAATCCTTTTAAGGCTGTGTGCAAACACTGAGAAATGGCTCTCTAAATTAGTTTGTTGGTTTTCATTTGCTTGCTTTACTAATTAGTTAACGACTGCAGAGAATTTTCACTAGAAGCCCTATTCCAGTGCCAAGGCATTCTTAGGCTGTGTAGCTATAACAATAGCCACAGGATAGATTTTCACTGTGGGCAGCAATGAGTAAGCAAAGAAGCTGACAAAAACTTACATCTCTCTAGCTGAATGAGACAGAATTTGTCCACTGAGGGAATCTACTGTCTTTGCAGAGCATTCTAATTATATACAAGTAGTGGCACTGAGACAGACCACAGTGAAGGTCAAAACCAGGAAATAAAGTCGGGGGACAGGGAGAGTGAAGATTTAATTCCATGAACAATCACAAATCACAGAACAAAAGGTGTTGCTCATTACTAATGCATGCTCGTGATGTAAAAATAACTTTTAGATTATTCTTTTATTTCTTCGTAGGTCACATTAAATTTCTATTTTATTTATAATTGAAAAATGTGCTTAAAATTTTTCTTATTATTTCTCCCCAAATTTGATTTTCAGTGAATCTTATCAATATCAACACTTTTCTAAATAAGATAAATTGTGTACAAAAAAAAAAAATTTCCTTGCTATGCAAAATAAATTTTGGCCTGTAGCAAAAGATTTAGTGTGCCTCATTAATAAAATCTATCAAGAGTTGACTTTAAATATCAAAATCTTATTCTTTTCCACTTGTAAGAAATTCCATCAATATCTGTAAGCTAACATTATCTAATAATTGCATTTGAAGGGAAAACCAGAACTGACAATTTTACTAGTAAAGCTATTTGGTGTAAGTATTTCACTCAAGATGTCAACAACTTAGAAATCAAGACTATCAATAAGCCACATTTGCTTTACTCAAAGCTCAGGATTGTGTTACGAAAACACTGTGTGATAGTTATAAGTTAATACAGACTCCCATTATTACTTACAGCATGCTGGGATGCTTTTTCATGTTACTCTGATAAATGTGATCTTATTTTTTAATAACCCTCATAATCTATAAAAGCCACCATGTTGACTCTGTAGAAAGGTTTCAGTATCCTTTTGAGCAAAATCTTTATGGATTTCTTTGAGGTCTTAAAGGTTTGTCATTTTTAATAGACAAAGCAAAGCACTCAGAGGATAGAGTCTTGAACAGTTAAATTATTTGTATTGAGATTGCCACTCTGAGGTACTTCTATGTAGCATTTATATTTTAATAAGGAACGACCTCTTTAATTTAGTTTGCAACTTAAAGGGCTTCTTGTAAGCTTCATATGGGTAAAGAGTTTGGATAAAGAGGGATATGACATTTACTTATGTAAATGTATATACATGTACTTATATCTGTCTAGACTTGTATGTGTACACATAAACAGTATAGTTTCCCATACTGTTGTGCATATATATTTACACACACACACATATAATATGCACCTATACACACACATATATATATGTGTGTGTGTGTATGTGTTTGTGTCTATTCAGTTCCCTGTCGTTCTACATCATGTGGTTGCCTTGTTTTTTTCCTAATGTTCTTGCTTCCTGCCTGAACCTCTGATTTCCCTTGCTGGAAGTCGCTTATTTATAAGAAGCCAAGAACAAATTAGGTCGAGGCCAGGCAGCATTATGTTAGTACAAAGGTAACTGGCTTCTCAGTGAATAAAGACACTTGTAAAGTGTTCTGGTAGCCATGCCTTTGTCCTGGTATATAACTGTGTCTTCCTCTCTAACTCTCTCAACTCCAAAACAATGATGGTTCTGAAAACATTATCAGTTGAGATTAGGTTTAGTTATTCTAAATCCCAAAATAACAGTTCCAGAATAACAATTACTTAAAGAAGACAGGGGGTAGCCAATTCTGCCAATTCTGGGAGGATGCGTTGGCTCTTAGTCCTTAGGGACAACTACTTTATCACCCCAACATCATAAGGCTGTGGCTATCTCTCCTAGTTCAAGAAAAGAGTTCCAATTTTTACCACTGATGAAGCAACAGAAGGAAGGAAATAGAAAGAAAAAAATATATTGCCTATTTTAAGGAGGCTTCTAAAAGTGAAATCCAAAGCTTGTGCTTATACCTCAATGGCCAGAACTTAGTTTCAACAATCCCAGTTGCAAGATAGACTGTAAAATGCAGCTTTGTTTCAGTAGATGATGTTCACAGCTTCAAGTACAAGGTATGTCTACTAAGAAAGATGAAAATATTTGCTAGGGAAGCAACAAAGTTTCTGCCATACCTTAACAGACTATATTCCTTCTGCCATGATTGACAATTATTTCTTTGCATTTTTGATTTATCATTGCTTGACTTTAATAATATTGAAGCTAGGGACATGTCATGTCAACCTTTATGGTGTTAAAATAGGACTGTCTAAAAGTTACTGAAGACTCATTCTAAGTACTCTAGCAAGACAGCTTAGATTAAGGATTCTTCTCCTATCACAAAGCAACTTCTTCTTCCACCCCACAGAAAGAGTTACAATCTCCCAAGGGCCCTATTGTCGCTGCTCCTAGGCAGCTAGAACCTACAACTTCTAGTCTCCTATGTGCCTGCTTTTCCCTGAAAAAGTCATTTTCACAGGCTTGCCCTACAACAAAGGAGCAAGAACAGAGGGCACAGTCCCCTTCACAGAAATCTGACCCTACACTCATAGCATGTACTACAAGTACCTGTCTGGGTGAATTTCCAAGCCAAGAGTCAACAACAGAAGAAAAGGCACAGGCCCTCCAGTCTTCTGATCATTTGCTGGAAAGACTGCTGCTTTCCCGTGAGTCCCCACTGTTCATGAAGCACAAATGTGCTTCCTAGGGGAGAGGGTCCTGCTTCCCCTTTTGATGGGTTGAGTAGGAACTCAATCCCATCAGTAATGAGAAAGGAATTTATCAATTTGGGTGCCAGAAAGTCTGAATTTTGATGCTGCCTGTTGACAATAGTTGTCTGAGAATGTACGTGGGCACCTTGGAATCCGTGGAAAGTCAGGCTGGGCACAACCCCTCCTGATGAACAAAGCAGAGGATCTCCAAATTCCAGCTAGCTGACTATCCAGGAAACCCAGTTCATTTCTAGCACCATTTGGGGATGATTCTGTTTGTCACTCTATAGCTTTGAATCTCTAAAGTGTCACACAGAATATACCATGCAGCAGTCACTCAGTAATGTTGGCTGGAGTCTTTTGTTTGTTTGTTTGTTTTGAGATAGAGTCTCACTGTGCCTGGTCGGCTGGAATCTTAATGAATAAATATAAAATATCTGCTGTTGGCCAGGAACAGTGGCTCACGCCTGTAATCCCAGCACTTTGGGAAGCTGAGGTGGGTGGATCACCAGGTCAGGAGTTCGAAACCAGCCTGACTAACAAGGTGAAAACCCATCTCTACTAAAAAAATACAAAAATTAGTCGGGCATGGTGGCACATGCCTGTAGTCCCAGCTACTTAGGAGGCTGAGACAGGAGAATCACTTGAACCCTGGAGGCATAAGTTGCAATGAGCCAAGGCCACACCACTGCACTCCAGTCTAGGCATCAGAGTGAGACTCTAGCTCAAACAAACAAAAAAAATTAGCTGGGCATGGTGGCGCACATCTGTAATCCTAGCTACTTGGGAGGCAGAGACAGGAGAATTGCTTAAACCCAGGAGACTATTGTTGCAGTGAACACAGATCTCACCACTGTACTCCAGTCTGAGCGACAGGGCAAGACTCCATCTCAAAAAAAAAGCTGCTGTTACATCTGAAACAACATTAAGAAATAATTGAATTATGTGTTCCTTTAGTGAAATTTAAGAAACAGTCCCCTTTCTGTAGATTTGCTAGCTTGTCAGTGTATGTTTTTTCATGAAAGAGCATCCGTTTCTAAGACTCTACCAAGGAAAATACAGAGAGAACTTTCCACGAGTAATGCTAAGAGCTTTTGTCTTAGAATCATTCATCATAATGGCGCTTGTTCCATGCTGTTCTTTTTAATGTACTATAGTTATTTCAGTGTGATTCCAATCACCTAATTAGAACAGTTTCCCTGAATCATAAAAGAAAACAGTATCCATTATCAAAAAAATTTCTCACTGAGGACCAGAGAGATAAATAGGCCTTTGTAACTGGTGTGGAGGCACATGGAGTAGCAGGAAAGCCAGAAATGAACACTGTTGTTTCCTCTACTGATGTACTTTGTGGATCAGGTAGATGAAGCAGTACCTTTGGCTTCAGAAGATAAAGAAGTTTGACATTGCCTTGGCCATATAAAGTCACTGGGAGCCAATGAGCTAATGTGATTGTAGCATGAGAAATATGAACTGGGATACAGTTTTTGAGAAAAAGCGGAAAAAATCAGAAATGTTTTAAATTCTATTGTTCTTAGAGCCTTAGTTAATTAAGACATGCTTTTTTTAAAAAAATTGTACTTTAGGTTCTGGGGTACATGTGCAGATCATGCAGGATTGTTGCCTAGGTACATACATGGCAAGGTGGTTTGCTGCCTTCATCCCCCATCACCTATATCTGGCATTTCTCCCCATGTTATCCCTCCCCATCCTCCCCACTCCATGCTGTCCCTTCCCTACCTTCCCCAACAGACCCCCAGTGTGTGATGCTTCCCTCCCTGTGTCTATGTGTTCTCATTGTTCAACACCCGCCTATGAGTGAGAACATGTGGTGTTTGATTTTCTGTTCTTGTGTCAGTTTACTGAGAATGATGGTTTCCAGATTCATCCATGTCTCTACAAAGGACATGAGCTCATCGTTTTTTATGGCTGCATAGTATTCCATGGTGTAAATGTGCCACATTTTCCTTGTCCTGTCTATCATTGATGGGCATTTGGGTTGGTTCCAGGTCTTTGCTATTGTAAACAGTGCCACAATGAACATACGTGTGCATGTGTCTTTATAATAGAATGACTTATAATCCTTTGGGTATATACCCAGTAATGGGATTACTGGGTCAAATGGAATTTCTATTTCTAGATCCTTGAGGAATCACCACACTGTCTTCCACAATGGTTGAACTAATTTGTACTCCCACCAACAGTATAAAAGTGTTCCTGTTTTCACATCCTCTCCAGCATCTGTTGTCTCCAGATTTTTTAATGATCACCATTCTTACTGGTGTGAGATACAAACTATTGCTTCTCTTGGATAAGCATATTTGCATACTCTAATAACAGATTATCAGTTTAAGAGTTGATTAATATACATTAAAAGTTACATCTGGGAAAGTTATTTGACCATACACATACTTCCTCAGTGCTTTGCAACATTCAGCACAAACCATGAAGTTACAACTTAGATTCTGATAAGAATAGACTCATTTTTTGCAACATTATCTCTCAATAAAACTTTGCACAGAGAGTAAATTCGACCTTGACTCTTTATTAGGATCAAACATTTTGTGATGAGAGAAGTACAAAATTAATCCATCCTGTTGACAGTCTTATAAGTCCTTCAGAAAAACAAAACAAAACAAAACAAGGACATTCTATTGACTGGAGAATCAGGCATTCTATTGACAAGGACAGTAGGGAAATGGAACAAAATTAGTATATTTACAGGACAACCTTTAAGACCATAATCATATGGTTCCTCTCAAATGCAATGGTAATGGACCACAGAAAATTGTAAACAAGACACATCACTACTTAAATATTGTGTACAGCAATCTTATCAATCTTAGCACCAAAAGTAAAAACAATTCATAAAATTAATTTCAGCCTTCAATGAAAGAAAGTGAACAGAGGAAGCCTAATTTTAGTGATATGCATTATTATAAAGTTTTTGAAAGTGCTCTTTTCAGGTGTGAGTAAAACATTTTATGCTCTCAAAAATGTATGGGTGGTGAGGACAATATTTGGAAGATATGTTGCTAATGATACAATATTGAAATTATTTAAAATAAAACAATGAATAACCATTAAATATCAGGCCAATAGTAAAAAATAATGTAAGGAAATAAAAACAACTTCAGAAACTATTTTATATATGTCTTTTTTTTTAAAAGGAGAAGTGTCTAGGTTGATGAAAATGTTAAGTGCCTCCATTAGAATCTTATTTTTATCTTCTAATTTATTTAGCTAAAATGAAAACCACACTGTAAAACAATCTCAACTTCAGGAATAAAGGTCAATTACCTTGATAATAATTCAACAGCAACCTCTGTATTTTACAGCAAAATAATTTCTCAGATAATTCCAATTGTGATTTGGAATTCTTTCCATTTTATATGTATTTTTAAGAAAATTACTAGTAAATTCCTGAATATCTACTAATAAAAAACTCTTCATTCTTGCATTGTCTGGAGCTCAGTGATCACATTTGGCACAAGAATAAAATAATGTGACTTTTTTTTCCATATCGATATTCTTTGTACCTTAAAGAATTTTATTTACATGTCACCAAGATTCATTTTTAAAAGATATCATTTTAAATGTTTGCTCAATCTTTAGAAGTTCCTTATAGAAATATTCTTGAAATCACCAAATCTGATCAGCATTCTAGCTTTCCATAACTCTGCTGTAAGTCAATTAATAAGGCAAATGTATTTATATTATGTTATAGGAGAAAAAAGTCTAAGCTTATTAATAGATTTAGAAATGATCTTGTATTATGTACTGTGCTGCCAGCATAGGAAGGGGAATTATTTGGTATAATTAAAATATGGAAAACCAATAACTACTGAATAATTTTGGAAGAGAAATTAGTGCAATTGGCTTGTGAATATTTTTTAAGACATACTGTATCTAAGTACAACATTTAAGGTAAATTCTATGAGATGGATCCTTATTTTAAAATGTTAATTCACAAGTTATGTGTCAATAATGCGTTTATATCATCATGGCTTTTGGAAATTTACCTTTACATATGTGTAATTATTTCAGTGAAAGCAGAATTATGTTTACAATTGGTTGGAGATAGTACTATTTATGTAAATTTATATCTACAGATAGAGATATGAGGGATAACTCAGAGCCTTATGCTTATCTTTAAAAGAACATTTTCTAAAATGTGATAAATTGCAAATGATTATCAGTTAATGTACTTTATTTAGATTTCCAAACAGCTTTCTATTTTTTTAAGCCAATTTCATCTCACAGAAGGGTACTAATAAAACAGTTTACAATGGAAAAATTAAATCTTGTCTGAGATTAAAGATTTGCGACAAAGTGGAAAGTAAAATGTAAGAATAAAAAGAGAATTCTCAGAGTGATAGGAAGTTGATAATGATGTTCCCTGGAGTTCTAAACCAGAGACTTGTGTGTTCAATATGCATGTTAATAACAATAGATGATAGTGAATAACAAGCAACTGAAATATGCTCTCAGTACATAATTACAATATTTAATTTTCCTAATAAAAATTGAGCAGTTGTGGAGAATTGTAAAAAGATATAATAAATGAGTGATTGAAGAACACAAATGTAGATGAAATGTAATGTAAAGTACAATGTATTGCAAACCTAAAGAAATAATTTAAATTACTTGTACATCCTGAGGGATTCTGTAACCTCTCAGGATATTATTTTGGACAACTCAATGAAGGAGAGCAATCAGCTATGAATAAATCAATGTTACAAAATGTTGAAAGCATAGCTAAATAGAAGAAAAGTATTAAGAGGTAATTTTTCACCTGGTTTCTGTTTTAGGAGTGCTGCCCTTTTAGAAAATGAGGTGAGCCTGATAATTTTATAACACAGAAATGTCCAAACAAAGAAAAATAAGTTAATGAAATAATTTACAAGTCAGTTAAAATGCAAATGATTAGCACAGATGCAGGTGTTTTTTATTATTTCCTCTTCACGTCAATACCTGCCTCAAAAGAAAATTTGTTCCTAGATGTGGGTACTAGTTTACAAATCTTTATGAAGAGAAACTCTAGGAGAGAAAAACCATACAAAACAGAGACATTTGTAAATGTGTTAAGCAGAATAATGGAAAGATTTAGTGATTTTTCTGAAGGTCACAAAACAATTGAATAACCAGGCTGGGAAGGAACTTGGGGCTCCTCCCTTCCAGTCAATGCTTTGAAAATTACCAGATGCTTTTTGCACTCCCTTCCACTGAAAAAATTAGTAGAAAATCTAGTCAAATATTCCTGTTCATAGTTTTAGAACCCAATTTTTTAAATGCTTTTGGATACTAACTTGAGTTTCATAATTAGATGATGAACTGATAAAGTGCATAAGTGAAAATGTGTATGAAAACACTAGAATTTATTTTTGGTACAAACTGTTGACAGACATTAAATAGATTTAAAATAGATTAGAAAGACACAAGTTCCTAGACAGCCAGGTTTCCACACTAGCATCCTAGCATCTCCATGCCAACTGGTTAAAACGTAAGTTTAGCACTAGACCAAAAAAAAAAAAAAAGAAGAAGAAGGAAAATAAAAAAGAAACAACTCATTTCTCCTACTGTTTTAGACCTATTAATAATTTAAAAAATAACTATGTTTTGCAGGCTTTTAAAAAAATTAAATGCAAAAGATTGACCTTTGTTATATTCCAATGATGTAAAATACATCTGAAAAATTTAAAAGATCTCTGAGGCAAACAGTTTCCAGATAGTCTCCAAAAATAAAAATGTGCATTTTTTTTTAAGACAGACTCTCACTCCGTCACCAGGCTGGAGTGCAGTGGCATGATCTCGGCTCACTGCAACCTCTGCCTCCCTGGTTCAAGTGATTCTCCTGACTCAGCCTTCCAAGTAGCTAGGACTACAGGCATCTACCACCATGCTCAGCTAATTTTTTTATTTTTAGTAGAGACAGGGTTTCACTATGTTGACCAGGATGGTCTAGATTTCTTGACCTTGTGATCCACCTGCCTCGCCTCCCAAAGTGCTGGGATTACAGGTGTGAGCCACCATACCCAGCTACCAATGTGTGTTTTTGACAAATTTTATTATGGACCATTCTAGAAATTCTTAATTTATTCCATCAATCAGCACATCTTAAAATTCCATAGCTATCACACTTAGGCATTGAATGAGGTGTCATAGAGCAAAACAAAACAGAAAGCCAAAAAACAGAAACTCTGTTCCTGGCCTTTGAGAGTTCTAAGAGATTAAGCTAAGAACCATTAACAGACAAGTCCACTTTGGAAACTTCAGCCCTTCTCCATTCACGGGCATTCTTCTACACTGGGGCTACTGTTTCACTTTGCTAAAGCTTTCCTTAATTTCAACATTGAGTATGTTTTAATCATATTACTCTTTCCTACTTCATATGTCACTTAATTTTCTTTCTTTTTATTTTTTACCTTTCTATAGCACTTGTGCCAACTGTACATTGTTAATGTTGGTTTTGACTAAAAGAAACTCAATGTTTTTAGGTGAGAAACTGCAGTAAATTGTCATCCTAATGAGGGTACTATGGGAATAAGGAAAATATGTAGTAATGTGGAATTACCTAAATTAACAAATTGGTGGCAAAAGTTCAGTAAGTTGAAAAAGTCAAATGATGGGTAAGTTATGACTAATATTGAGAGATATGTTTACAGCGTGACAAACACTTGGAGTCTAATAGCGTTACTGATGTCTAGGTGAGGAACCACAGTTACAAAGGCCTCAGAAAGGGGATCCAGAAATGGCCTTAGGTTCCTAGTGCCAGTCATCCTGGGCAGAATAAATACACCTTTGGAGAAGGCTTTTATGTCAACTACGCACTAGTTTCCTATATTTAAATGTGTTTAGTGTTAAAGGTATGGATGTCTGATTATTCTTACATGTCTAGGAATGACCTTAGCAGCTCACTCTATCATCTAGCAGGGCAAATACTGTTATTTTCATTTAACAGTAGGTGAAATGATCCCCAACAGGGTTAAAGACTCTACTCATGTTAAAAGCTAGAATTAAACCCAGGTCTTCAGAGTTAAATCTTTCCATTGCAAACTCCAACCTGTCCAAGAACTTTTCAAGGAAATCCTGTTTAATTTGGCACTTAAAGACAAACCTAAGATAGTACTAATCATGGATCTGATAAGATCTAACATTGCAAGAGGAGTGTTCACAGTAGCGTATTCCATCAAAGCCACAATCAGGTAGGTGGCTTAAAGTGACTTCACTTCCATGTGTTATGTTTAGACCAAAATCAAGCTCTAAGTGATGTATATCTTTCAAAGTTAAGCATGCTGCAGTGATACCCAAGGGAAAACTGTTAAGAAAAGTTTAGCCTGTTAGTTTAATATTCCTTTGAGAATGCTTTTTAAAAATATCCTTTTCTTTCTGGTAATTAAAACGTTTTTTGGATTGAAACTGCTAAATGTTTTTTGTAAGTAATGCAAGACAATGAATCCAAAATTATACATTGATTTTCTGTATTTTCCTTTAAAAATACAGACTTCTTCAAGCAATACATTTTTAAGTGATTTTATTTTTACCAAGAGCGGTATTAAAACTATAAGCATCATTAAACACTTTATGCTAACCTTTACACTATCATTTTCTTGATGAGAACTATGAATACACTTTTGCCTTTTAATAAGAATACACTTGCAAAAGAAAAAATAGAAAACTTTTGTTTTAGATTCAAGTGTTAATTCACTTTTGCTAATTTTAAAGCATGTCTAGGGAAAAGTGATATTTTTAAAGATTGGGCTGTATTTTATTATCGTTAGGATAAAATTGAAGATGAAGCAAGTGCGGCAGATATATGGAGTAAATTATTTTAAAAATAAGTGCTGTGTTTCAGTTTATAGCTCATCTCAGAAAATAACGTATTTCTGTATTTATGCCTTTTGAAGTTTGTTTCTATGTATGTTCATTGAAACTCAACTTCATATAACTGGAGAAACTAGCTTCACATAAATAAATTCAGGTTGTTGGAGTACTTCCAATTTTATATTACCAAACTGGGCTTACTCATTTTTCCTTTCAGAATTGCTCCTTATCCTGTCTTTTCTATCCTTGTGAATGGTTCCCACTTTCTCCCATTCACAGAACCAGAAAACCTTTGTTTCAGCCATACCTCTCAATTTTACTGAGTCAAGAAGACATAAATTTGTCTTTATCTAACGCTTTCTGCAATCTGTCCCTATCGCTGCATCACAAATATGCCTACATTTGTTCAGGCATTCATAACCTATTTCCTAAACTCTTCATAGGTTTATGCTTGCTTCCTTGCCTGTGGTATGCCCTTAAAATCCATCATTTGTATTTTTGCCAGTGATTCACTGAATTACTTTTCAGTTTAAAAAAGAAAACAAACAAAAAATCTTTCAAAAAAACATTATTAATAAAGTCCATAACTTCTTTTTTATGGCATTTAGGATTTTTAAATCACCTTTTCAAACTCCCTAAATAACACTAACTGATGATGACTCATTCTTAGAACAGCCTCCTGAGTACAATGTCACTCTAGAATGAATAGAGAGAACATGGACTGTGAGCTTACAGTCTGGGTTTGAATCAAGGCCAGTCACTTAGACTAGCTGTCTAAGAGCTGCTGTGGACTGAGCAAGTCACACAACACCTTTGTTCCTCATTTGCCTCATCTATTATGGTGCCACTCTTAGGAACTTTTGCCCACATTTACCTAGAAGGGGTCTGGAAAAATGCTATGGAGAGCCAATAAAATGTGTCAATACATTAGCACTTGTGACTGCTGTTAATACAGAAGTCACTTTGTGGCATGTGATTGTGAATAGTTTTAGTTGTTGCCCCAGTAGTTCGTAAGCCCCTGGAGTCCAGGGGCTGTGGGTGTTCATCTTTCTGAGGCTGCTCTTTATACAAAGTAAATTTGCACTAGTCACTTTTTAAACAGAATAGAAATGGAATGTAACAAAGGTGACCTATTGAAAGGTAAAATGCCTTGTGTTGATGGCAAAAATATTAAGATATTAGTCATTTCCTTTCTTTAAATCAACTTTATTTAAACTTACATATAATACAATTCATCTAAGTTATTTACAATAAAATGCATCAAATTTAAGAATACAGTTGGATGTTATGACAAATGCATGCACTCACATAACCATCACCTCAATGAAGATATAGAATATTGTCATCACCTCAAATTCCCCTTGTGCCTTTCTGCAGTCAGTCCCCCTTCTGCATCCCAACCCTGGGCAACCATCGATCTATTTTCTATCATGATACATTAGTTTTCCCTGCAGTTATTTTTAATTTTTTAAGATAGAATTGTTTCTGTTTCAATGTGAACGATCTTTTTCTACATAATTGACGTGTATATTAACATATATAAAGCGATATGATACACCAATTGTTCTGCAGATGAAAAAAGGGGTACAGGTGAATTTTACCTGAAATTGAGTTGATAAGGGAAAAGTTGAAAAGGCACAATAGACTACATCCTTGTTTTACATGATGCAACCCTGAGTCCCAGCAAGATGAGGACTGAGCAGTGGTGTGCCACTCTGCATGGATTCAGGTTTCCTGACTGCTACTTGACCCTTTGCTCTTTAGGAAAAATTACTGGCGAGTATACACATTTTTAAAAGGCTATGTCTTGAACTTTAGTTGTCAGAGAAATCCCCTACAACCTATTGAGTTTTGGATGCTGTCTCCGGAAGGGTTCTCCATGGGTCGCAGAGACCTTTACTTTTTAAGTACTCACTCTTAGGGTGGCACTCTGGGAGCTGCGCCTGAGGACCAGCGGACCCCTCATTGGGGCTGTGACATTCTCAGGGTCGGAGGTCACCAGGCAGGGAACGGAGCCCAGGTGGCGTGGGGAAAGGGGATGGAGGCCGGACGTGGCCAGCGGACTCAGGGCTTGACTCACACACTCACACAAAAGAGGCCGGAAAGTGTCGGGAGGAAGCCGACGCGTCACGGAGGACGGATCCGGGACCCTGCCGAGCCCTACCCGCGGCTCCGGGTCCCGGGGCCACAGCCGCACTCACCCGCCGCGCTCTCTGCCACCGCCACCACCGCGGCCGCCGCCAATGAGACTCCTCCTGTTCCTAGGTGAGTGCTCAGCGCCCCTGCTCGCCGAGGTCCTTGGAGGGGCCGGTCCCTCGTAGGGGACGGGATTTTTCTAAGTGGTGGAGCTCATTTGGCAAGTAGATTTGGCAAAATCTCCGAGGAGAATTAACTTGGTACTTCTCAGGATGTTTTGCTCCTTGACCTTTCAACTGTAGAGTTGAATATTCAAGGTCTAGGGACTGTTAACCTTTTTACTCCCCTTGAGGAAGTCTCTGACGTCCCCTTTCACCTGGCTTCTGCTCTGCCCCAAAGAAATTTGGGAAATCCAAACCATTAACGCTTATGGGAGGCTTCCTGGCATTCTAAGGGGATTGCTGGCCCAGATTTGAACTTCATTTTGACAATATTGTGCAGAAAGATAGTGAATGACATTTCTCAAAGTGAAATAATTTTAGCTTAGTCAGCATACATACACTTACTTGCCACTAGGATTTAGAACTGAATACTTAAGAATCTCTTGGTACCTAGTTAGGGCAACTTACGTTAGATGGCTATTTTCAGAACAGTGACCTCATACTTCATAGCTGCTGGTCCTCAGGACTCTTGAGAAGACCTGGAAAAAACAATAAAAAAGGAACCTTTTGATCAGTCTACAACATATAATTTCCAAGTGTATTTCAATAACTCTGATGTATAGTCTTGTTCTATGTTTTGTTTCATTTCTGTTGGTCACATTTGTGTGTTTTACATTTCCGGAAGATCAATCTTTGACCATAACGCTGAGTTTGTTTTTTGTTTTTGTTTTGTTTTTAAATTTCCCCTAATGGAAAAAAAGTGAAATACATTTTATTATGTATAAGACAGGATTGAAAACAATCATTAGAACGCAGAAAAAAAAAAAAAAAAAAAAAAACGGCAATTGCGTTTGTTCTCCTAGATAAGATGCCATCTTAAAATAACACAGATTTGAATTTGCAAAAACCCAAATACTCAATTTACCTTCCTTTCTGCACAGAATTACTCCCAGAGGAGGGAAATTGCTTTACAATTAGGCAGTTCCCTTTCAAAGCATCTCACCTCAGAATGAAGGGTAACACTGAATCAACATGCTATACTGATCTGGGAACACAGTTTTTATTATAAAGCTGAGTTGTTTATCACATTTTAGCTTTGTTGAGATTTACTTTATACAGTTTGAAATTGAAAAAAAAAAGCTTTATCTTAAAAGTAAGTTTTACTTACTTGCTTTTGTGCTGTTACTTAGCAAAGTGCTGCCTTGGGAAAAATTTATAATCCACTTATCTAAATAGAAAGAAAGGAGTATTTATGTTTACTATACTCTAATTCAGCAATAGGAAGAGGTGTTTCTTTTACTTTTGAAAAGGTGTATTTCTCTATTTTATTTAGTGGTTTTTTCCACTTTGTTGAATTGTTCCCACACTCAAAATTGCGCCAAGACACCTTGTCACCCAAATGCAAAATGTGAAAAACAAAATGGAATTGAAGCCTGCTATTGCAACATGGGATTTTCAGGAAATGGTGTCACAATTTGTGAAGGTAAACAAGCTTTATTACCTATTTTGGATTATATTGTAAGATTAAATTCTGATGTGAATGCTTTTTGTCCTCCAGAAACTAACTTGTTTTGTGTTATACTGTTAAATTTCATACTATTTAAAAAACACATAAGTAGCTAAACAGTGAGTTTGACTTCCCATGTCAAAATTTATACTTGTTATTGGTTTTAAACGACTTCATGTAGATATTATTTTTGGTGCAAATATTAAAGATTTCCCTTTAGCTCATGCTGGAAACCCTAGTGTAGAGGGCATAGTCAGCAGCTTTGGGAACAAAAGAGTTCATGAAGTTTAGGCTATACTGGTATGTGCCGCCTTTATATACCGCCTTTACTCCTTGATAGATGATGCCAAGTATATTTGTATATGCCCAAGGTATTCGTATACCGATATGGTATACGATACTCATATACAGGTACTTGACTGCTTATATTTGGAGATGATATTAAGAGATTCATGGTTTTCTCATGCATATCCTGGGCATAGGAAATGAAGAGAAGAAGAGAGGAAAGAGACTTGAAAAGACATCAATATTTGAAAAAGTAGATTGTATTCATAAAGCTTTATGCTACTGCCCAGACACAGAATGCCAGAAAGGATCCTTGTAGGGTACAGTTTAGCCCATTGATTAGCAGAACACCATCTGATAATGAAATTTTAAAAATTTCTTGTCTATAGTTGACACCTTTACCTCTAATCCTCCATTCCTCGTAAGACACTCAATCTTTTAAAATTCATTTTCAGCAAAATCTAGTTTTAACTGGATGGATCCATAGACCAACATTCTGTGTAGGAGAGAGAGAGAAAAAAGGAAGTAGGTCATACAAATTAATTTTAACATATAATTACATGGCAAGTTCAAATTATAGCTGTGTGGTATTATGCACCTAAATGTATTTAAGATAACATGAACTTTTCCTAATTAAGCCAGGATATTGTATATTGTTAATATCGCATGTGTTTGCTTACAGCATAAACAAGTTGTATCTTGCGATTGAATTTGATAGGCTCTTTAAAAAGTTAAATATGCAGTATATCATAAGACCAAAACTCATCATAATTAGTTTAATGTTTAAAAAATGTACAGCAAAGCTACAGTTCATTTAAGGGTGCATTAAGTCAGGTGTTTTTGATTGTATACACAGCCAAGATTTGTAATATACTATTTTACAAGAATTACAAAATTCTTTTCATAAATAATCTTAGAAACTTATTGCGTGTTTAATTGAATGGCATTATAGCGAGTGAAAAGTTGAATGACCTTCAAAATACTGCATCTCACAAATTAGTGTGCGTTTCCACTAATCTTTAGAAATTGTATGCTAGTACTTCATAACCAGCATTGCCTTTTTGTTATTTAGATACTTTTCAACTGTCATGCTTGCCATCAGTAATGTCAATAATTTCTCATAATTTTGACCTTTAGCAACCAACCAGCTTATAGTTGTTTTTAATGATTAAAAAAAAAAAAAAGCAACGCATCTTCCATTATCCAATGCAGTTGTTTTTCCCCTGCTGCCTAAGTCAATAATTAGCTAAAGAACAGAAAATATTTTCACTGGGAAAAAAAAATTATTTAAGACCTTTTGGCCTGCAAATTCTTTTCACACAGAACATAATTTATAATGGGAATTTGTTTTCTTCGTAAGCTCATGTTAAACTTAAATTCCCTTTCTGTTTAAAAAAAAATACACATTCACTTGTTTTGATGTTTATTATCTGAGATTTGTAATGCCTTCTTAAAACTGTTCAAACAGTGGTTTTCATCTTTTTCACCTTTTATTAATTCACTGACAGGTTTTGAACCTTTTTTTTAGTCAGGATAGTTAATATGCTCTTTAGAATTAAAACACTGTATTCCCAACTGCTGAACAGTCTAGGTTATATTTTGAATTTTAAGATTGTTGTTGGCATTTTCATCACTAAAGAGATTCCCCACCTTTCCTGTTTTTCTCTAAGATTGGTATTAGGTGAAGATGAAATGACTGAACAGGAGATTAGCTGCAGAGAATGCCTACTTCTTGAGGAATAGAAATTGTTTTCTTTTTTGTGTCCTCAACATCGCAATTGTCATAAAATTTGGCTCTCTCAGAGATACCAGAGAAATGTTATAGTAATAGTCTAACCTAACCAAACATAGTAAAAGAGCAAGTTTTGAACAAGTAATTTATAATTTGTTTTACATGGTCCTAAAAAAATAAGCTTTAATAGTAGTGAATTTTTAATTCAATCATTTTAAAATTTAACAAATGTTTATTGAGCACTTTGATAATCATTAATATAACCACCATCATCATTAGAATAGCTAATATCTACCCTGTACTGAGTCCAGAACTTAATTAACAGAGACCTCGTTGTCATACATATTATTAAGAGCATAAGCCAAGGAATCAGACAGACTTGCATTCATATGTTGGCTCCACCAATTGTTTGGTTGGTTGGCCCTTCCTAATTCATTTTTATTCTACCTAACTGTGTCATTTCCTAATACACACAATTTATCATGTAACTCAGCTATTGAATACCTGTCAATGGCTCTTCTTTATCAACAGAAAAAAGTCTAGACCCTTCACATTTTGACTTAATTCCCAGTGACTTCTCAGCAAATATGCCCTCTGATATATATCTGGCATGAAATTCTTGGAACTCCTTAAAAATAGCATACATGTTCAACCTCCACTTTTTTGTTAACTGCTGATACTTTTTCGTGCCTTGTCTTTGCCCCTTTGTAAATCTTGATAAATCAAATGTATTCTTCAATCCACAACTTAAATGTCACTCCCATCTGGAAAATTTTTCTGTGTGATGTGTACATGCACATCAGTTAACAGAATGAGCTACATTGTCTAAACCATGTCTTACAAATAACTACAATTTTAAATATTTAATGAGGTGATCATTTCCATAATAAAAATGTAAACAGAAGAAATCACTAAATGTTGTTTGCATCACATTTCAGTATCGATATGGATAAAAATAGAGATGAAGATACATATGTCATACTGTGGATTATTTTTAAAAATACATCAGAATCAGTGCGTTAATGAGTGTTGCCCACTTGTCATTCAATTAAATGTCCCTGTAAGTTTATTTAATTACAATGATGTCTGTGTGTGTGTGTATGTGCGTGTATATGTGTGTGTGTGTATATATGTATATACACACACATATACATAAAGTGTGTGTATGTGTGTGTATGTATATATATATATGTGCATATATATATAAAATGTATTTTTCCTATCTTTATTGGCATTTTGAGATTTTGAGCATGGATTTAATGTTCAGAAACAGCTAAGAGAAACTTTTAGCCAAATCTGATGGGTAAAGGGAATAAGTAATGGCCAAAATGATATTTTAAAATGGTCTGTGGTTTTAAAGTAATATATGGGG
This sequence comes from Sapajus apella, assembly GCF_009761245.1. Taxonomy (NCBI): domain Eukaryota; kingdom Metazoa; phylum Chordata; class Mammalia; order Primates; family Cebidae; genus Sapajus; species Sapajus apella. The sequence continues at coordinate 7,486,567 of NW_022436976.1, forward strand.
AACATTTTTTCATGAGTAACATGGAGACAATTTGAAAACTTTTGAGATGTTTTGAGCCATAGCAAGCTGACTGTAATAAATGTATGGACTTTCAAGTTGTTGCTTCTCATTTGGATGCATATGTTTCATTACTGGTTTAAATATAAGTGAAGTATTTTCATGCATTCTTCTTATAAATATTTTAGGTGGAATTAACATTACGTGAAATTCTTCAGAATTACACTTCCAAAGGAAATTGCTAATGTTTCCAGCTCTAAAATAACAAAGATAAACCTGATATCTTATTGAAATAAATCCTAGAGATAAACCAGCTTATTTAGGAAATATACTCATAATGCAATTATTAATGCAAACATTTTATGAAATAACCATTACAAAGCAGAAAAAAAATCAAAATGTGTCAGAGTGAAGAAGAGACTAAGCAGTTTCCTCTATGAGAAAATATCATAATTACCTTGAAAAAATGAGAATAAGGCAAAATCATTTACTTATTTTAGCAATTGCAATATTCATCATATCCCCTTCATACCTGACATTTTCACAAAATGGTACCCGTAAACAACTAGCATAACAACAGCATAATTTGCTTACCAAAAAACGGTTGTCTATCAGTTTATTTTTACCATATTCTAGTAAGTTAAATAGTCTGCTCATCAAAGTTAGTTTATTTATTCACTGAGACAGTGTACTACACAAATAAGCAAAGTTGAAGTTCACAATTGCCTTAAAATTGTATAACTATGTATCTTATGTGAAGTTACATACCCAGAATATAGAGTGTATCAAAACTACCTGGTTCAGGTCCCTCTGCGGAAGCTATTTTTCACAGCAGCTTATAAATCTTTTCCTTTTTTATTTTTTACCTTAAGACTTCAACTGGACATTTTAAAAATACTTGTTTTTAATTTTCATCACACATTATCAGCTATCTGGTAGTTAATCTGAAACTTTCATTGTCCTTTTATGTTTATTACATGTTTGTAGTATTGAAATTTAGGAGTAGCAAGTTGAGTTGAGTAGTGCCTGGGCCACCGTTCATAATCCATCCATCCCTCCCTTCCTCCCTCCCTTTCTTCCTTTCTTCCTTCCTTGCCTCCTTCCATTTTTTATTTTCTGTTTTCTATCTTCCTTCCACCCCCTCTTCCTTCCTTCTTTTCCTTCTTTCTCCCTTGCTTGTTTTTTAAATTGCAGTCCTCAGAAGGAGGTAGCTTCTGATTTTCAGGTAATATCTAAGGACTATTTCAAAAATTGCAAGTATATATCTCACTAATATTATATGTACATTTTGCTTCATATACAAGATATGTTACTAAAAATCTTAGGGAATTTTTATATGTTGCGGAGGAACTTGAATGCTACAGCAGACTTGAAAAGGTATCAACTCAGATGTGCTACTGGAGAGTCATGTATCAAATTTCTTTAAAGAGAGATTTATATTTCCTTGGGGATTCTGTATTAAATGAGACATATAACCTCTTTAAGAAATTATAGTCTAAATTAACCCAGGGCTTGCCTTTCAGGATTATGATTTCTGTAAACTTCATCCAAATAAATAAAATACCTTGCCAATTTCAGAAATCCTTTTCTTTGTACTAGAAATATGTCCTCTTCATTCACAAGAAAGGTTCTACGTTAGAGATATCTAACACAATAATTAGGTGGAACTTCCTCAAAAATATCCACTCCACAATATTACACATTCCCTCAATGTATAGAAAGAGGAAAATAAACCAATAAACCATTACAAAACTTTCTTTAGGTTAACATTTACTTTGAAAAGAGAAGGAAAGGGGCATGTGTGGTCTGAGTTTTGATATCAGTTCTACAGTTTTAAAATCAAAGACTTTGCTGACCTGGTTTATTAAGGTCAGTTTTGCAGACTTAAGTTTTAGGAATCATTCTTCCACATCGTCTTGTTTCATGTTTATCTCACAGGATAATTACCAAGAATTAATGAGATACAACTAAGAAATTTCTTGAGATCTTAAATAGGGTTTAATATGAACATATGATTTGGGGTTTTCCAAGTAGCTTATAATGAAACATAATGAAAATTTTTCTTCAAGTAAAAGTCTCATTAATTTTTAATCAGTATTATCTAGATGGATTCATTGAATATTTAGAACCAGAAAAGTAATATCAATAACTAATAGCGTGAAGAATGAAGCTGAAATAATAAAAATGAACACACAGCTTCTGGGTTCTAATTTCAAGATTAAAAAGTTATGCAAAAGTCAATCTTAAATAAGACTTTGCACAATATATTTTCTGCTTATGCACAAAAAAAAATACCTTCTGGGTTGACATTTTAGAATGCTGACTTTTTTTTCCATTTTCTGTTTATACTGCAGGCTCTACGATCAGTTTATACAGTAGATAGATAGATAGATAGATAGATAGATAGATAGATAGAACTATAGATGTGCATCATATAATATGTGTTAGTGGTAAGGGATCAATGACAATAAAAATTGAATATGATTTCCCTAGAACTCGTGTTCATTTTGCATGCAAAGTGAACATGGTGGCTGTACTACCTTATATTTCCTGTTCTCTCACATCTTTTGAAGCTGCTAGGAATTTAAAACTAAATGAAACTTGTATTCTAAATGTGGATGATCACATATTTTAATTTCTGTGGCTTTTCCACAAAAATTCTGGAAGACAGGTGAACAAAGAAATAGTAGAGATAGCACTTCCAATACCCTCCCCCCTGCACCAAATTACTGAGGTCCCAGTTTCTCACTTTGTTTTTTATAGCTCTACTCTTTCGTCAATATTTTAAGGTTGCAAACTTTATTTTGCAAAATTGATGACATTTCTGTTATTCTGGAAACATCAGTTGTCTATAGTCCCAATTTTATAGGGCATCAGGACACTTCATAGTAAACTCCTGGTTATTTTAGACGTTAATTATCCAGTCTTGTGCTTCTCTATGTTCGCATTATTTCTCTTCCTTATTTACTCTCTTTAATTATTAAATAAGTTTCAGGTTTTCAGCTTAATAAAAAATTATATATTGGTGTTGATTTTAGTGACTTCTGTGAGCTAGACACTACTCTGACCACTTCACATGAATTTTTAAATTTAATTCTCACAATACTTCTCTGAAGTAAGGGCTAGTATCATCCCCAACTTATAGATGAAGTGATTTGCCAGAGAAAGTATTTACAATCAATTGCCTCATATGATTCTCACACTGCTCTGTGATATAGGTCTGCAAATAAAAAAAGTGAATCTTACTGAGATAAAATGAATTATTTTGGTTCTACCCCATTCCCATCTGCCTTTTCCCTGCTACATTATCAAAACAAACATATATATATATATATATATATATATATATATATATATGCGTGTGTGTGTGTGTGTGTGTGTGTGTGTGTATCAATGTAAGGAGATTAAAGCTATTTACCAGTTTTAATATCTTGATAAAATACGTAGGTCAGGTACAAGAGTTTAACTTCTGTTTATCAATCTCCATCAAGACAAGTGAAGTGAAAAAAATATTAAAAAGCAATGAAATCAGAGGGAGGCCATGAGAAGTCCACAAACTTGAGTGAAATTCTCAAAGCAGTGTGTAATGCCTGAAAAGGGGCAGTTCAGTGCACATAGAGAACGCTGCCACAAAGAGGAGGACTTTTCCTGTGGTGGCAGTAGCCTGTCCTCTTCCCAAAAGTGGAGAGAAATCTAGATGATAGTTTGATATATTATTTTCCTGAGGCTACACAGACTGGGCATTCTATTCCTCATGGTTTGTCTCCAGATAAAGCCAAGAAAATACTCTCAAAGAAAAGTTGGTCATTTGCCTACAGGCAACTCTTGAGAGTGAAAATTGATGCCACCTCTCTGCCTTCTCCTTACTGATGTTACCCAGAATAATGCCTCAAAATTACTGAGCCCACCTGTGTATACAGAGAATTATCAATTCTCTTTTACTCAAGCAGTTGTAATGCCTAGCTGACAAAATCTGGAGCAAGTTACCTGTGATCATCCACATTGTTTTTTAACTATAAACATGAGAGCCGTTTAAAGGTAGTCCAGTCATTGAAGAAAAGTGAACAATATAAACATGTAGATGAATAAATAGAAAAATTAGCCTGGAAAGTCATTCTTTTAGGTTGAAGGAAACAATTTAATTCATATGCTCAAAGAATTCTGGAAAAATTTGCATCCAAACAATTACAAAAATTTAGAAGAGGCTTCTATATACGAAAGAACTATCATACCACACACACACAAAACTTCTTACTTTGATATAACCTTAAACCTTTGTGTTACCCAACCTCTTCCACTATCTTTCTCTAATTCTTCTCCTTTCGTAGGAAGAGGTATCAAGCTGCTAAAATTCTCAGCAATGCAAGCCAGTGCCTAAACATACCAGAAGATTGAGGTTAAAGTCTCCCGTTCCTGGGTTTTCTGTATTGCACGTGTGGTTGCTGGATAGAACAGAGAAGCTGCAAATATTCAATTTATTTACGTATCTGTGGAAGATACATCAGGACAGCATTAGTCAAGATATTCTTGAGCGATTCATCTCAGTACCATTCCTCTTTTTAAATCCCAATTTCACCCCTTTTCATCTTTTTTTTTTTTAAATCTAGGCCCAGGCCTTTTTCATATTCCTCCTGTGCTTTACCCCAGAGGTTAAATAAGGTGATTATCAGTGTGTTTTCTGACCCTAAGTGCATGATTGGCCTGTGATTTTCACATTGAAATGTCATTAGTGCAGTAATGAAGCCCACACCTGCTAACCATTGTTGTAGAACCTCTAATTCATTTGACTGAACTCAAATTCTTTTTGTGACTCACTTGTAACTTTCATCGTTGCAATAGTGCAGTCATCTCTTCCCTCTGTTGTGTGTTTTCCCCAAGTGATTTCCTGAATTCACTGGCTAATTTGGTCGTTCCTGCCAAACAAACTTAAAGTATTTTTCATCTCCAGTAAAATATATTTATCTTCTGATAATTGATGAGATAATGTACAACAATAGGGCTGGAAAATAATCATCTCAAAATGGTAGCACTAGAAAGTGAAGATGGAAAATAACAGAACAAAACTGAGAAACAGAGGACCAGCCATGGAAGGCCTAATATTCATCTAATAGAAGTCTTATTGAAGAAGGGTTCAGGTAAAATTGAGCAGAGGATAAAATAAAAGACAAAAATTAATTTCCCAAAGCTTAAGAAAGTCAGGAGCCTTCAATTAAAAGAAACCACAGATGACCGCTTATCTTCTGTGGAATATGCCTGTGGCTTCACTTCTCAGTTTATGTTTAAGGAATATCCATTGATATCCTGCTCTAAAAGAAGACTATAGTTCACTTCACAACCTGTCACCTTTATTTATAAATTCAAGCTGTTTATAAACTTCATGTCCTTAAGTAATAAAGGAATATATTGGCTGACTTAACCTCAGGCTGTACCATTCCTGGAGCCTAGGTTAAAAGCCTACTCAAACTGGGAGAAGAGAGAAAGTATTTTTCAAAAGGACATTTGGGTGACTGTTAGCAGGAGGATGACTAGGTGCAATGCAGCCAGAAGGGCAAGTGACCATTGCAAGGACGTTTCTGTCAGCCCCTTCAGTTCCCATTTCTACACTCATCTACTTTTATTTAACCACTGCTTTATCTTTTTCCTGAGACAAATTCTACTCTAAGGAAAGGACATTTGTAAAAATCTTGTGATATATCATATTCTTAATAAAAAATGTCTAGATAAATCTCATCCTCCAAATTCTAATTATTGGACTCCTCTTTTATATGTTATGCTCCAACAACGAAAACCCATCCCTATAAATAGAAACCCTCCTGGTATCTATTTTTAATCTATCTATACTCCAGTGACTAGATTCTCTAAAAATAAATCCTAACGTTTCTGTGCGAAAGTCTCCAAATTTGTTGTGTATATTTTATCCCTATCCAACTAAGATTCTCATGGTAAGTCACAAAGAGAATCCAAGCCTCAGTTTCCCTAAAATGAGTAGATTGGACTAATATCTTTATTAATGTCCCTATAAGGTTTAAAATTATTTGATGCTATTATTGTAATACATTTATTTGAACCATAGTCAATTTTCAGTTCAACTAATTCTTGGGTAAATAGCCTTGGTTTTGGACTAAGTTTGAAGCATAAAAGTGAAACAGATACGGATTTTAATCTCTCACCTCTAAGCTCCATGCCCTTTCCACTTTACTGCACAGTTCTGTTAAACTCCAGTCTCTGAAGCTGGCATGACCAACACAGGAGATGCTTTATCCACTCTCTGTACTCCTTTCCTCCCCACTTATGACCTGACACAACATGATGTTCTTTCCTGATGAGCCAGGATGTAAACTCAAAGTTCTTCTCCCAGTATTACCAGGCAGGGGCTACAAATCAATAGAAGTTGGCACATAAATGAAACGCTTTTTCCATATTTTCTCTGGTGGCTTCCTCCCTCAGGAGGAATGTCTGGATCCATCTTCAGAGAGCCCTCCTGCATTACAGTGCTGAAAAGTAAGCATTAAATGTCATATGATCAGTGAGAGAAGTACTATGTTGGAGTCACTTAAACAATTAAAAGCAAGTGAAAGGCTGTACATCCATGATTTTTATATTTGCTCTCATATTGGGAAAGTTTAGCCACTGTGATGTGTGACTGAGAGTACTCCTTTGAATAAGATGGCGCACATATCCATTTAAGGGACAGGAGGGTTGTAATTCATGTGATTTTATAATTGCCATGTTGCTAATAACTAAAACAAAATGCTACATAGCGGAACTGATCTTCGTGTTGCAATTCCAAAAGATCTTTGTTTCATGAGTGTTTATATTCAGGAATGGTAAAAGTAGAAATGATCAGAGAGGCAGTTGTCTCAGCTAGGAAGTAATCTAAAAGCCACATTTATTCATTCTAAGGGTAATGTATATTGCCAGGCATCAAAAATAATTTTGCACCAGGCTGTACTAATGAGGCACGATGATCAAGTATGTGTGTGCTCAGAGGACAAATTAGAACCTTTCAATATTGGGACTATTATAAACCTGGACTTACTGTCCAAGACTGGCTTCACATGCCATTTTCTTTAAAAAAATTTATCCGTCAGTAATAATTGTTCATTTTTAATCATGATCTCCAAAGTAATGAATCACAGTAAGGAATAAATAGTTTCATTTTATTTTTACATTGATATGAAATATTGGCGTAAGCTTTGATGGAGTCTGCCTGCTTTTCAGTAGTGACTGGGGAATCCCAGCAACGACTACTCTTTGAGGTGGATGACTAGTTCTTATTTTTTATTGTAACCCTGGAAACTACAAAAATCCAATCTACAAAATGCTACAATTCTGGTTTGTTGGTGCCCGTTTTTGCTGTTCTTTTCCTGTGCTGAATTTCTCGAAAGACCATGAATGGTATTTCTGTTTACAAGAATCAAGCCCTTAGTTCCGACTGAATTTCATATGTCATAAAAGGTTGAAATGAGATTACTTTAGATGTAATCCCATCCCAAATATTTTGCTGTAAATACAGAACATCGATTATAGCCAAATGAAAAATGTGCATAAATGATCAAACTCAGTATCATAAAACTTTACATAGGTTTGTTCCATAATATCTTTGTGTTTCTACTTCATTTTAAGGGATCAACTATGCAAGTCTGAATTTTCGTTGACTTATTTATTGCTTTCTTGAACATTTTCATGAATTAGGAAGTAACATTTCCTAAGACAGATTTAGCTGAAATATTGCGACGAATGCCTTGTAATGATCTTCTGTTTTTGAGGCAGCCTTCAGAGTCGCGAAAATCACTTTGACTGTTACTTCCTTTTGGATCTTAAGTATCAAATATGACTTTTTCACAAAAATTCTGAGAAGTATAAAATCACTGGCACTTAAAAAATGAAATTTTTACTTAGAATCATATTAGTACTTTCAGGTTTTTAATTACAAAAAAATTTACTCATTTTACTCCATGTGTTATTTATAATACTTGCCTCACATTTATCACTCACTTTCAATGAACTAAACTTCATAAATACAACTTTATGTAGAGCTAAATTTATTCTTCAGTAAATTATTTAAGATGAGTTATTATAGGTTTTATCTTTTTTTACAGTGTAAAGTGAAAGACTTTATGCTGTCACAATTTTACATTTTAAAAAAATTATTTTGTTTATTATCATGACCTAAATTTGATTAAAATGGAATACATAATCATATAAACTGGGAAGAAGTAAAATATTCTTTCCCTCTACAACTTTAAGTCATTTTATGAGAATTTTTGTACTCCCAATATATAAAGATTATAAATAAAATATTGTGCACATCCTCGAAAAATTTTTTTTAATTTAAAAAATGTATTTTAACTCTCCTTAAGTGTTATTTTCTCTCTAGAAAAGATTCTTTTTCTGCAGTTTGACAATGTTAAAATCAACTAAAAATTACATGTTTAGGAGCATGTAGAAAAAATAATTTAAGAAATCTTAAATGTATAATCTAGGATAATTTTCTACTTCCTTTCTGCTCAAGATATAATTTTATATCCTCTATTTTATCAACCATCAAACATCATCTGGTCTGAAGTTACATGGATTTGTGTAATTTGTTAGTCAGCTGTGTGAGAGATCACCACTGTACGCTATATATTATCCAGCATTTGTAAAAATGTATCAATCATTTGTATGGTTAAAAATGGAACAAATCAAACTTGTCTGGCATAAAAATTGTGATTTTTCTGAATATTAAAACATTAAGGCAAGATTATTGGAATATTCTAGTGTCTTTAACTGTTTGGTCCATTGCCATTGAGCATAGATGAAAAGTGCCAGCCATAAATTACTGTACTTTTATGTGTAGCTGTGAGTAGGATAAGAATGAGAGTATTAGGAGGAAAAAAAAAATCCAATTGTTTTCAGGGCAATTGGAATATAGGGAACAAACTCTAACACCTGAATCTAATAGATGATATTTTATATTCAAGTCAAAGAATTTTCATTAAAAATGTGATTATGTTGAGTGTCACTGGTCAGACAAGCTCAATTCCTGAAAAGCCCCTTTGCATGGGATTTACTACAAAGTGATGCTATTTTCCATATTAACATGATTTTTCTGCAATCTTATGTTCAGATACATAATTTATATTACCAAGAAATCTGGATTAGTGTACAGTTTCATAGATTCTCTTTATAATTATTTAAACGCTTCCAAATAAATTGCTGAGAGACAGAATGTTAAAACTGTTAGAACTTTGTACTTATGTTAAGGAGGAAATTAACACTTTGGTCCTTTATTTGCCATGAAAAGAGATAATGACTTTCTCTACGAAGATTAGAATCTAACCAAACATTGTAGGCTAAATATAGCATACAAAATCTTGCGCCATTTGTGAAAATGCTGTCAGGGAGAAAAATCAGTGACTGAGTCTCTGCGCTGTATTTTTTAGTTACACAGATTTAATTTAGAGATTATGGTTTGAGAATAAAATTTACTGTATGAGTGTTTTTGGCTGATAAGAAATTGATTTTGTGACCTTGGTACACATTCATTGAAATATCTGGCAATGTGTCTTAACTAGGTTAAGGGAACCATACATACTTGGAACCATATTATTACTTCACACTGGACTAGCAGGTTAATCCCTTTGTTGCCATTGATGGAAACTACTTTTTGCTACTATGGCAGCAGAAATAATCTCCTTCTATTGAATAATAAATAGGTTTTGTGTAATTAACATTATACTTAGTTTGTTCACTATATTGAAGGTGAAATCTTTTAATTTATTTAGAAGTTATATTACTCATACAGATTAAATACAGTATATTTTTTCATATTTCAAAGGTTATATTTGTTAAGTCATAAATATGAAAACTGATGAGCATATTGAGACTTAAATAAAATACAGTGAAAGCACTGAATGGTCAGCATTCTCCATACCTTAAGTGTTAGCTTATTTAACTAATATTGACTCTAGTTGTATTTACACAGGAGAAATGAATTGCAGAAAAGAATTAACGAATTGTGAAATTTGTAAATTCTGCACAAAGAACCCCAAAATATGTACCTCCCTTAAGATTTTTGGGGCTTGGTCAGCCAGATTAGTTATCTGTAAAATAATTATCCAGACACATGCACCGAACATCTTCACTTATTTCTCTTTTCTGTATATAACTTCAGAACCAAAATGTAGGTCATGCTTCCCTAGCACTTTGTGCTTTTGACCCTCTGCAGGACAAGAATACATCATAAGTCTTAAAGAGTTCAGTATTAAAAATATAATTGAAATTGTGTTTAACATTTACAACTAGCAGAGGGAGGGAATGTGCTGCTGTCTTTTATGCATTTTTGATAATTAAAGTTGACATGTACAGCCAACTAAATCAGTTTTCATGACATTGAACAGAAGCTGAGTTGTTTCTAACACTTGCTTGATAGTTTTGCCTTTGTGGCAAATTTTTGATATTTTGAAATAAGAGAGTTGTATATCCTTTGTGTCAGAAAGGTTCTTATGCCAGATTTCCTGGTGCCATATGGAGGATAAGTTCTGAAGATTATTTCTGGACCTTTATAAACACAGAAACCTATTGAGAATACTAAAAAAAAAGTGCAACAAATCTCTGTTGTATATGCAATGCAGGAAGGCAAGCAGATACTTGATTATTGTGTTATGCTTCTTCAACTAATGTTATGTTTGCTACAACAGTTTCCAATGGAATACCATGTGGAGAAGAATGGTCTTTTCAATGTGTTTTATCTTTGAATTTCAGTTTATTTGCAGACAAATATATCCACAAATTTTCAGTAGAGGCATTAATTGTTGTTTTTTACTCAACAATCCCTTTAATACTTCTCCTTCGAAAAATATCAAATGGTTGCTTTAAGAATAAATAAGTATAGAGTTAATCTGACTTTAACGAAGTCTTTAGATTGCAGTCCATAGTAAAAATTGCATTATTGTGTTATGAAAGTAAAACCTAAGTCTTATCAATTATTGGTGATACCTGTTTAACAAAAGATTCCAGTGATTCCTAAACTGTGAACCAGGGACTTATTACTAGTAATGCTTTAATAATTCCATATCAATTCCTTTCCTAATGAAAACAAAATTTCTTCTAACAATGCTTAAAATTGAACAGAAATATGACACACTAGAGAGTAATAAAATTCTTAAGTATGACAAGTGTTCAAAATAGGATGTAAAGTACAGTTAATAAATATAGAAGAGAAAACTGGCCTGCTAATTTCAAAACAGTTTTGAGGATGAAGTACTATGATGGAAATCCACTAAGATAAAAAGAAGCCTCAGCTTTTTTGATTCAGAAATGAAATATTAATGATTTCAATCAAGGTTGATCAACACCTGATGAAAACATCTCTATAATCAGTGGGAAGTAAAATTACAGCTTATTGTGCGAGTCAGGGCCATGGAGAAGGCAGACCTTCTGAAGAAGGCGTACCTGGAGTCAAATCCTGGTCCTGGCATCGACCAGTTTCTACGTCTCTAGATTGCAAATAGTTTTATCAACAACAAAATCGTTTTTGAAAACTAAAGAAGAAAATACAAATGAAGCACTTAGTTACAATCCCAGCCATAAAGAAAGGCTTCAATAAGTGATAATTGTTACAATGTAAATCTGTCAATCACTTTTTTACAAAGCTGTTTTTGATGGATTCATTCACTTTCTACTTTCCCAAACCATTGAGGACACCTGAATAAAAGCACCTAGGCTGCAAGATTCTGATGTTAGTGTTACACATATGCTAATGTGTACACGGATGCTCTTCTGCTTTTCCCAAACTCCACAAACTACAACACATAATGGGCACTTCAGTACATACCTGGAAGAAGAACATATTACCCCCTATTCTTTAAGAGTTTACTACTCTTTAGCTTATATTTTTAGCTCACTGTGTCCAAAGGAAAAAAGAACAAAACAAAAACTTATTTAATTATTAAAGTAAGAAAGTAAACTTTCTTTAATGAGTAAGTTTCTTTACTTTCCTTTGTATAAATCACCTGGTCAGTACAGTGGAAGACTGTATTTAAAGTAGATGCATGTTTACAAAGACGATCTGGGAACTAACTTTTCCCAAATTGTATGTATATCAATACATTCAATTATCTAAAAAAGATGGTTAGCATTGAAAGCATGCTATGATATAAAGTACAATAAGAAATAGATTTTAAAAGTGTAAATTCTCAGAATAGTTTATTTTGAATTTTTCTAAAAATTTGTGAACAAATATGTTAATATCTATCACAAGTTTTCATTGCTTGAAAATAATGAAATTTACACAGAAATTGAACAAGCTTCTATATTATAAAATTCTAAATATTTTTGTTTGGCTTAACAAATTTCTTACTGTACTTAGTTGCTTAAAATATGTAAAATAAATGACAGATGACAGATATTACTATATATGAAGTTTCTTTTAATTGTTATTATGCAATTTGTAATCAGACTTGCTTAATATTTTGGCATAAAGCTTATTAGAGTAGAGAAGTACATATATATTTTTTTAATTCTGGGGAAAATGTAAGAAAAAATCATTTTGCCGTGGAAGGATTGAATAATTAGCAGAACTTTGTTTGTTTCAAAGATGAATTTGTTGTCTTACTTCTCAAGTGATTTATGTAATCTCCAGGTAGATTCTTAAACTTTGAGAAAAACCATAGATCTGTAGACTCAACTTGTGAGACATCACTTAGGATTTTCAATGCCTAGAAGAAATGATGTGTGTTCATTGACAGGAAGTGGTTGAGAGGGATGACTGGAATTACTGTGTCAGGATTCTGCTCTTCCGTGTCTATGAAAGCATTCATCAGTGTAATATTTTATCTTGAACAAAGATAGATTTGAATGGAAATGTAACAAGACACCTTCATGCAGTTCAGCAACATTTCTGAGTTACAGTTTAATTTATGTTAACTCTAGGTAATTTAATATTTACTTATTGCATTTGAACCCTCTGTAATTTTTTGGAAACCTTTCCAATAAATGAAAAGCAGAGAGAGCTAAATATGAATTCGATAAAGGAATCCTTTTGCAAGTAATCTCAACTTTATGTTTTCAGAAGGTCAGAACAGACATCTTAACTCTTGGTCAGAGGGAGAAACTCCTGCCTGGCTCTCCTAATTCTAAATTTATTCCTCTTTTTTTTAAACTGTCATTTCAAAATAATTGTCAAAAAGCTGATCAATTTGAGTTTTCTAAAGTGCCGTCAGATAAAATGTTTAAAGTCTTGATATCATAACATTTGTTTTGTTTTTCATTATTTTCATTTTGTAATTTTCCAAGAAAACAGTAGGTTTTACCTTAAATTGCTTTTCTTTTAAGCATGTTATTTTAAATTCTAATACATTTCACAACTTCACTACTAGTTGGTTAGTATTCCTAAATTACAGAAACAAAAAAGATGCAGTGGCCATTTAAAAAATTTGAATAATAATGTGATAAATACTTCCTTACTATAAATTTAAAAATCATGGTATGATTAGTATGTTTGTTTGTTTGTTTTAAAAAGACAATAGAGCGGTAAGATTGAATCAGATGGAAAGTTCCTTTGGATAATTTACCTTTCACTAATTCATGCCTCATACTATTTCTAAAGCTTCAGGGGTAAGGACAAAAGAGCAAATAAATGTGACCTGTCTTGGAAAATGATAAGAGTCATGCAATATTGAAAAGGAAAAGATAGCAGCAAAGAAACTATCCACATAAATTAATCAAGTAATACTTGCCAGTGCCTAGAGTAGAATTCTGTATAGTAAGGCTCCAACCTAACTATTAGTGTTACAATAATATTTGTTTCTTCTATCAGCTAGATAAACATCATGGCATTCCTTACCAGCACTGGTGAGACATTGCCTTAAAATTTTTCTTAGTACAGTGGATTGAGTTGTAACTTCCAAATTTTTAGAGTTGTATTGGGAATCAATCTTATTTTAATTAATGGTGTTTTGTTTTATCCTGATTCATTAAAATTATCCAGACTGCACATCCAATATATAAGCATTTATTTTAATTTACCCCACTCTACATTATGAAACACGCCAAAACAGAAATGTACAAAATATAAATAAATGTAGAAATATTACCATTTTTACCTATATGTCAACAGATGGCTTTGCACACACTTTGGGGTGCATTTCCTCATTGTAATTGGAAACAACTGCTGTTGCTGAGTCATTCATTAACAAGTATATCATAATGAACTGTCATTTATATACTGTGTAGTTGTCTTAAGTCGTGTGGAAATTACAATTATTATGCTTTCAATTAGATAGTGATTTAGATACTGAGATTTACAGCTACCTTAACTAATATACTTGGTAAAAAAATTATCTGAGACTGAAAATTTACTATTTAAAAAAGCACTGACACCTCCTTCCAAACTATCCTGTTTAAATGATGCCATCATGTCATGATTTATCTACTTTGTTTCATGACATACCACGTTAGTTTCATGACATGCATGCTTTCAAAGCATCTTATTGCTACAGAACACATCCCCTATGGTCAAATTAGTTTTTACACTTTATCCAATCTTTTATCCAAGATACATTTTTACCATTTTTGAGGCTTTAACTTAGATTTTTTTTTTATAGTTATTTCAAATAAGACCCCAGCTACTCTTTGTTATGATAATGAATAATTGGGAAAATATTTTAATTTAAGTAAAAGCATAGTTTGCATTCCAATTGGAATGTTATTTTATTATTTGAAAAATTTTTCTTTAACCCAAGCACTTAAAAAATAATGTATATTGCTTTTTAATTTTTAAAATATTATTTGTTTACTTGTTTATTTATTTATTTATTTTACATAGAGTCTTATTCTGTTGCCCAGGCTGAAGTGCAGTGGCTCAACCATAGCTTACTACACCCTTGAACTCCTTAGTTCAGGTGATTCTCTCTTCTCAGCCTCCAGAGTAGCTGTATCTACAGGCATGTACCACCATACTCAGTTAATTTTCTTTTCTTTTTTTTTTATTGCATTTTAGGTTTTGGGGTACATGTGAAGAACATGCAAGGTTGTTGCATAGGTACACACATGGTTTGCTGCCTTCCTCCCCATCACCTATATCTGGCATTTCTCCCCATGCTATCTCTCCCCAACGCCCCACCCCCTGCTGTCCCTCCCCTAGTCCCCCCTGACAGACCCGTGTGTGATGTTCCCCTCCCTGTGTCCATGTGTTCTCATTGTTCAATGCCCACCTATAAGTGAGAACATGCAGTGTTTGGTTTTCTGTTCTTGTGTCAGTTTGCTGAGAATGATGGTTTCCAGGTTCATCCATGTCCCTACAAAGGACACAAACTCATCATTTTTTATGACTACATAGTATTCCATGGTGTATATGTGCCACATTTTCCCTGTCCAGTCTATCACCGATGGGCATTTGGGTTGGTTCCAGGTCTTTGCTATTGTAAACAGTGCTGCAATGAACATTCATGTGCATGTGTCCTTATAGTAGAATGATTTATAATCCTTTGGATGTATACCCAGTAATGGGGTGGCTGGGTCAAATGGAATTTCTATTTCTAGGTCCTTGAGGAATCGTCACACTGTCTTCTACAGTGGTTGAACTAATTTACACTCCCACCAACAGTGTTCCTATTTCTCCGCATCGTCTCCAGTATCTGTTGTCTCCAGATTTTTTAATGATCACCATTCTAACTCACGTGGGATGGTATCTCAATGTAGTTTTGATTTGCATTTCTCTAATGACCAGTGATGATTAGCATGTTTTCATATGTTTGTTGGCCTCATGTATGTCTTCTTTTGTAAAATGTCTGTTCATATCCTTTGCCCACTTTTGAATGGGCTTTTTTTTTTCTTGTAAATCTGTTTTAGTTCTTTGTAGATTCTGGATATCAGCCCTTTGTCAGATGGGTAGATTGCAACAATTTTTTCCCATTCTGTTGGTTGCCAATTCACTCTAATGACTGTTTATTTTGCTGTGCAGAAGCTGTGGAGTTTGATTAGGTCCCATTTGTCTATTTTGGTTTTTATTGCCAATCTTTTGTTGTTTTGGTCATGAAGTCCTTGCCTATGCCTATGTCCTGAATGGTTTTGCCTAGATTTTCTTCTAGGGTTTTTATGGTGTTAGGTCTTATGTTTAAGTCTTTAATCCATCTGGAGTTAATTTTAGTGTAAGGTGTCAGGAAGGTGTCCAGTTTCTGCTTTCTGCACATGGCTAGCCAGTTTTCCCAACACCATTTATTAAACAGGGAATCCTTTCCCCATTGCTTCTTTTTGTCAGGCTTGTCAAAGATCAGATGGTTGTAGATATGCTGTGTTGCCTCCGAGGCCTCTGTTCTGTTCCATTGGTCTATATCTCTGTTTTGGTACCAGCACCACGTTGTTTTGATTACTGTGGCCTTGTAGTATGGTTTGAAGTCCAATAGTGTGATGCCTCCAGCTTTGTTCCTTTTGCTTAGAATTGACTTGGCTATGCAGGCTCTGTTTTGGTTCCCTATGAAATTTAAGGTGGTTTTTTCAGTTCTGTGAAGAAGGTCATTGGTAGCTTGATGGGGATAGCACTGAATCTGTAAATTACTTTGGAGAGTATGGCCATTTTCACAACATTGATTCTTCTTAATCATGAGCATGGAATATTTCTCCATCTGTTTGTGTCCTCTCTTATTTTGTTGAGCAGTGGTTTATAGTTCTCCTTGAAGAGGTCCTTTACATTCCTTGTTAGTCGTGTTCCTAGGTATTTTATTCTCTTTGTAGCAACTGTGAATGGCAGTTCATTCTTGATTTTGCTCTCTGTAATTCTGTGTTTTGTGTATAGGAATGCTTGTGATTTTTGCACATTGATTTTATATCCTGAGACTTTGCTGAAGTTGCTTATCAGTTTCAGGAGATTTGGGGCTGAGATGATGCAGTCTTCTAAATACACAATCATGTCATCTGCAAATAGGGACAATTTGACTTCATCCTTTCCTAATTGAATACCCTTTATTTCTTTTTCTTGCCCGATTGCTCTGGCTACAACTTCCAATACTATATTGAATAGGAGTGGTGAGAGAGGGCATCCTTGTCTAATGCCAGATTTCAAAGGGAATGCTTCCAGTTTTTGTCCATTCCATATGATATTGGCTGTTAGTTCGTCATAAATAGCTTTTATTATTTTGAGATACGTTCCGTCAATACCTAGTTTACTGAGGGTTTTTAGCATAAAGGGCTGTGAATTTTGTCAAAGGCCTTCTCTGCATCAATTGAGATAATCATGTGGTTTTTGCCTTTGGTTCTGTTTATGTGGTGAATTACGTTTATAGACTTGCGTTATGTTGAACCAGCCTTGCATCCCGGGGATGAAGCCTACTTGATCATGGTGCATAAGCTTTTTGACGTGCTGTTGCAATCGGTTTGCCCCTCAAATTAATCATTAATATTTTTAAATAGTAGTAATAGTAACAATAGCAATAAGAGCCATCATAAGGGTCTTACTTTGTGCAACAAACTGTTCTAGTGTCTTTGCTTGTATTAAAACATGTTTTGAATCGGTATACTCGACTGTCTCTTAATGTACTGCTTATGTAGTAATGTTGTTTAGACTTACGTGGATATTTGTTTGCATCTTCTCACCATTTTTCATGTTTACCATTCTTTCCTTCTGAGTTCAATATTCTTTGTCCCGAGGTTTACCTGGTAAATTTTGTATTTGTTTATCTGAAGACGGTTATCTGAGTTAACAGATACTTTTCCTAAAAACTTTGAAGGTATGGCACATTATTTTCTAGTTATTACTGCTTAAAGTGTCCTCATTTATCTTTTTCTGTGTAGACAATTTACCTTTTCTTCATAGCTGTTTATAAAGTCATCTCTGCAATTTCACTGTGATGTTTCCATGTTTAGATTCTTTTCCCTTATCTTGTCTAAAGCTGCATTCCCTGAATTTGAACATTCTTATTTTCAACTCTATGAAAGTTTTAATCTGTTAGCTCTTAAAATAATAACTTTCTCATCTACTGTCCTTGGAATTTCAATTGAATGCTCTGCTTTCTGTTATCCATGTTTCTTAAACATCAACATTTTCTATCTCTTTTTGCTTATGTGTCTTACGTGTTAGTATTTCAGATATTTTGCTTGAACATTTTTTCTATAGCTATATTTAATCTGTTGTTTAACCAGTTTACTACATTATTATTATTTTTTTTAATTCTAGAGCTTGTTCTACTTGGTTCTCTTAAACTCTCGAGTCTTTTTTACTAGAACCTTCTTGCCTTCAAATACTCCATTGCTTATCTATTTAATGTTTTCAACATTGCTGCCTTCTATTTTATATGCAATAAGTCTGTTTGTAAAGTGTCCTAAATCTGCTATTTGTTCTTTCTGCTGATCCTCACTGATGGTGTTTTGGGTGTGTTTCTGTGTGTGTAGTTTAATTGTAAAATTTATTTTGGCACTCCTTAGGTGTGGGAAACCTGTGATGCCACTGCACACGATCTTTCTATACAGGAAGAATATTCATTGCTTCTCCCAGCCACCACACCTTCTTCACCACCACCTCAGGGTCACTTTCTGCTGTTTGTCACCTTGGAGTTTCTATGATTATAGGCATGCAGTCATTCATTCTTAAATGACTCCCACTCTTCCTCTGTCCCCATAGCCTAGGCAAAGACCAATAATTTTATTTCATTTTTCCTGGTGAGGACCTTTTTAAGGTCCATCCTATCACTGAATATGTGGCACTTTGATGTCCTGACTTTAGGCAATTTTTTCAGTCTTAATTTGACCTTACACAGGTGCAGTCCATACCTCTTTTCCTATAGACACCCTTAAAAAACCATAACCCCCAAAAAGATTTTTGAAGTTTTGTTTTACACCCCTAACTTTTATCTTTCCATTTAGGTTTGTCCCCAAGGATTTCTCTTATTTTCCAGTATGCTCAGTTTTGTTTTCTAAGAGTACATTTATTTTCTTTGTCATATTTTATCTGGCATTTCTAGATGTTTTGTTGAGGAAGGATATTGACATTATCTAGTCCTCATATTATAAGAATAGATTTTCAGAACTTATAAATCATTTTATCAGCATAAAGAAAGCTAGCCCAAGGAAAAAAGTTTCAATTCTTTGGATGAAAGAGCAGAAAGAGGAAATAACCTTGATGGCATGGTTGTGCTACTAAATTAATTAGCCCTGAAGCCAATCTACTGCTATATTTTTTCTCTTTGGTGAGATAATTAATTGCCTATGTCCTAAGCCACTTTGAAATGGGCTTCTTGTACTTACAGTAAAAAGCATCTTGCCTGATCTATTATCAACTCATTTCCTTAGGTTTCTGACTCTTCATCAGTACCTTGACTATAAAACCATATTGGTGTAAGCTGCTGTCCCATCTTTCATAGGAAAACGTTAAAGCATGAAATTGGGAACAAAATGGCATATATTTTAGTATAGGGTGTTTGCAAATACAAGAAATATAGGTAAGATTTTCAAGTTAAAAAGCTGTTTTAGTGAGTAAGATTAAACTTAAATTTGGAATTCTATAACAAATCAGCAAAATTAAAAAATAATATTAATATTTAAGGCATATGAATGCAACATTTGTGTAAGGTTCAAAGAAGCAAATACTACCAACATATATGTTAGAAAATCCTAAAGTTGAGCTCTAGTTAAAAGTGAAAAAGGTGAGGCAGATTACAAAGAAGACTAAAAGTAGAGGTAAAAGGTGAAGTTGAAAATGAATTACTATATATTGAACATAAAGTGAAAAGAGTAAATTGTGTTGTACTTACATCAAGGACATTAAGAAACAAAATAATTTAAATAGTTAAATTTGTATTTAATTGTTGTTTTCTTAATAATTATTTCAACTTAATTCATAACACAAGACAGATATATTTTAATTATTCATAACACCCACTTTTATAAAACTGAGGTAAACCAAGATATAAAAATAGAACTTTATTTCTTTAAGACCATATTTGTAGTCAGTTCAGGGCTTTTTTTGAAATTAAAATCACACAGTATGGTTAATATGTTTAAATAAGGTAAAATAATCATCAATGCTATTACAAATACTATGAATTATACCAACTAATATTTAGTATATACTGAATGCAGTGGCTTTTAAAATTCCTATAATATTCATCAAACCTATGATGTACATGCTCTTATTGTAAGCATTTTATGAGTGAACAAAAATAGTTGCAATGTAACTCAATATAACTTCATACCTGAATCAGTTGTGGAATAAAATGACACAAAATCATTTGAAATATTATGAAGGTAATGGGCATGATAAAATCATGGGTTTCCTAACAACCAGTATTTTTCTGTGTTGTTCCTTGTCTGCCTGAGAGAAACACTTCACATTTGTTCATCTTTTTTTTAAATACTGAATTTTTGATTGTTTTATGATCTACTGATTTTCATTTTATTGATATGTTGATATTTTTCTTCTGTCTCCCTTGGAGTTTGCATAATTATTTGACTGCTTTGGGGAGAAGAGATTGTTGAGGGGCCAGAGTTGTAATTAGAAGGCTGTTCTACAGAAAGGCTGATGACTTTCCCAAGAATACTGAGAGGTATCACCGTGATTTCTGAGAGGTGTGACAAAGATTAACACTGTTTTGGAAAATGCCCATTTAACCTTTGACAAAAGAAGTACTTGGGCGTACAGTAATAGACTACACTGCACAAATATATGGTAGTATCTAACATAAGGGAGACTAACCTGCTAGTTTCAGGCTTCAACAGTGATCATGCAAGAGCAGACAAGTTTACACTCTAGCATTAGAAATTTAGGTTTCATTTAAGGAAAGATTTTCAGGGTGAAAGGTGTAAAGTGCTGGAATCAGTTACAAAGATAAGTTGTCATATCTACTTTCTGGAAGTTTTTATAAATAGTGTAGTTTCTCATCTCTGTGGGATGATTTAAACATGAGAGATGAACTACATGACCTTTCTGGTTCATTTCCAGCCTTGTGATTCTGTGAGGAAATAAAGTATTTCTTCAGAACTGCTCATAAATTCCATTAGACTACAGTTAGTACTCTCAGTGGTAAGCTAGTGGCTAAAGATTTCTTCTAAATTTTCTGACTGTACTACATAAATAAAGCTTTAACTCCTCAGTGGCTGTAAAATTGTGTTTTAACAATATTAAGTAAAAGTCTTTTAATTGTAGAAGTCAGCTGTTTTACACTGAAACACTCCAGTGGATTCTGTTTATAGGCCTCTGTTGGTGACAATGATATGTTGTAAGAAGCAGTACTTTTAATTTTGTTTTTACTAAATATTTATTATATGTTTATACTTAGCTGACAACGTATTAGACATTAGAAAGAAACAAAGTCACCACTCTTCAGAAAAAAAGCCTAGTGAAAATGTCAAAATGTAAATAAAAAAAATTAGAGCTCAGTAGGAATAAGTACATTGAGAAGGGGTAGCACATGGAATAAGGAATACCACCCAAATTCGTGTGTGTGTGTGTGTATGTGTGTGTTTGTGTGTGTGTGTGCATGTGTGTGTGCACTTGCGGGCATGGAGGCATGCGTGAACACATGCGCATGAGTCTTATCTGCATGTGAATGCAGCACACAGATAAAAAATTAGAAATGCTGCTGGAAAAAGAGGAAACCTGAGCTACATACTAAAACATTCGTTTTCATTTTTTGTTTAAATTTTATTTTAATAGTTTTGGTGGGTACTGGTGGTTTTTGTTTCCTTGGATGCATTCTTAAGTGGTGATTTCTGAGATTTTGGTGCACCTGTGACTTGTACAATGTATCCTGTACCCAATATGTAATCTTTCATCTTCTCCCTCTCCTACTCTTCCCCCCAAGTTCCCAAAGTCCATTATATCATTCTTATGCCTTTGCATCCTCATAGCTTATCTTTCACTTATAAATGAGAACATAATATTTGCTTTTCCATTCCTAAGTTACTTCACTTAGAATAATGGCCTCCAGCTCCATCCAAGTCACTGCAAAAGACATTATTTCATTCCTTTTTATGGTGGAGTAGTATTCCATGGTGTATATATATTCCACATTTTCTTTATCCACTCATTGCTTGATGGGCTCTTAGGTTGGTTCTATATCTTTGCAATTTCAAATTGTGCTGCTATAAAAGTGTGTGTGTGTGTGTGTGTGTGTGTGTGTGTGTGTGTGTGTGGTCTTTTTCATATAACGACATCTTTTCCTTTGGACAGATACCCAGTCATGGGATTGCTGAATGAAATGGTAGTTCTATTTTTAGCTTAAACATTAATATTCTTTATTAAAGCAAGGTTAAGAGAGAGTATGTCAGAAGCAATACATTTAATGGTTTGGAAAATGGGAGCCATAAGATGTTTGAAAATCTTCAAGTACTTCATAGGCTTGAAATATTGACTACAGGGTGGGGAGAGAAGAAGGATGTAGTCACGTGCTGGATCAGGTAGAGATTTCAACACCTAGCTAAAGGAAGTTGACTTACAAATCAAGCTATGGGATTTGAAATTAGTTTCGAAAACAAAGATTTTTTAAGTAGTGAAAGTACACAATGACATTTTCATTTTAGGATATAGATCTCCTGACTGTGTGGACAATGCTTAGTTTTGAAGGTTAGGTTCAGTGTTTCCAAATAATGATAAAATCTTTTAGGAAGGCCAGCCATGTTAGGGAAAGGGTTTAGAAAACACTGTGATGTTTTCCTGGTATAATTTAGACACATTTAGAGATGTGTTCTCAAATTTAACTCATAATTAATTCAAAAATTGGTGCTGCTAGTGTTAAATACTAAATATTCACAATCCAAAAATATTAAAATGTGAAATACCTGCATTAGATCATCAGTTTATTTACAAGATAATGTTAGCATAAAGAAGAAAACAAAAAGATCTTTACCATTAATTAGATTAACTTGTGTTTTAGTCCTGACTCCAAATTTTCCACCTCTGTAAACTTTGAAAAGTTAACCTCCTTTACTCCAATCTTCTAACTGGTGAAACAGAACTAATAAAATCTAACCCACAGGAATTTTTGTGAGGATCAGTTGAAACAGCACATGTAAAACACTTACAGATTTCAACAACTGGAAAGTACTCAGTGTTAGTCTGCTCTTGTGCATATTTGTGAAATATAGTAAGGCTTCTTGGGAAATCCTGCTCAAAGGAAAACACATATCATTTTGTTGAAGAATATGGATATGAGAAAAAGATGATGATAAAAACAGGAAAACCTGGCAAAAATAGCCTGAGGAATTACACAATAAGAATTGAAACAATGATTATTGCAAACTATTTTCTCCCTGGAAATTGTGGCTTTTCATCTTTCATGTTCTCGCAGACAGGGGTAATGCCTTTCACTTCTACAATGTCAGCTATATGGTAGACAATACATTTATAAAACAAAAATAGCTGTGTGAGTGAAAGTTCAATAATGACAATAGATGATCCATGTTGATTCTTCACAGAGGGCAAGGAAATTTCCCAAGAGTCCCTCAAGCTGCAGAAATCTGGGACCTGACAATAGGCACATAGATTACCTAAGCAGGAATATAGGTTACTTTTAATGGAAAGATAACTGGAATACTGATGCTTTGATACATGACTTAGGGTGAAAAAGCCAAGTGGAAGTCCTGTTATATTAGATACCAAAGAATCTGATCCCCAAAATCTTTCCCATATGGCCAAGATAAATGAGGTGATAGAGCAGAGTGGGGAATTCTTATGGATATTTATATAATTGCCAAAATTTTTTGAGAGATACTATTAATTTTAATATCAATTTAGATACATATTTATTTGTTAATTTCTTACTTACGTAATAGAAGTATTTTCTGGTCTATTAACCTATAGTTCTTTGCTAGTATTTCTACCACACATACATAATGAGAGTGGCAATCAGCTCTTTTCATTATGTTAGCCCTTTCCAGTTAATTCCAGGTAATACTTATACCTGTATTTTAAAATGTATTTGCTATGAGAAGTAGTTTATAGCCAGGCTCTGGTAGTACCAGATGGAAAAAAAGCACTTTTTCTCCAAACTACTCACCAAAACACACACATACTACTCGTATAACTACTATTACTACACATACACAATTTGCACATGGATCTCTCTCTGTTCTATTTCATTGGTCTCTTTGTATCTTCTTGAAACAGCTTCACATAGTCTTACCTAATGTAATTTTATATTAAGTCTCTGCTGATAAAGTCGTTGTACTTTGTTTTTCTTTCTTCAAGAGTATCTTGGATATATTTAGTCCTTTACCTTAAAAAAATCAGCTTCATTGTGGAATAATTTGCATTTGATAATATTGACTCATTTTAGATGTATATTTTGAGTTTTATAAATTTGTAAAGCCATTTAACCAACACCACAATTAATATAACAATAGTTCCCATACAATTAAACAGATTCAATTTTCACTATTACATATGATTTCAAATAATTTTTTGATTGATGTCCTTTGGTAAAATTTCCTTCTATTCCCAGTTTGCTGAGAGTTATTTAATCATGAATGGATGTTGGAGTTTTGTCAAATGTTTTTTCTGCATTGATAGAGATAATATATTTTCTTTCTCATTTAATCAATATAGTGAATTTTATTGGGTTTATATCAAGAGTATAAGCGTAAAAGTTAAATTATCCTTCACTCTTGAGATAAACTCAACTGAGCCATGATGCTTTGTATGTATATTTGGATTAAGTGTTACAATTATCTTTAGGATTCTTCCCTCTGTGTTCATAAGGCATATTGGTCTGCAGATTTTGTACTAGCTTCATCTGATTTTGGTACCAGCATTAAAGATGGCCTCATAGAATAAATTGGAAAGGGTTTCCTTCTCTTCAATATTTTGGAAGAGTTTATGTAGAATTAGTGTTTTTTTCTTAAGTGTTTGGAAAAATTCACCATTGAAGTTATTTGGGTCTGGAGGTTTTTTTTTTTTGTTTTTTTTTTTTCCTGGGAAGGCTTTAAATTATAAATTCATTTTTTTCAAAAATATAGAGCTATTCACATTATTTATTTCTTCTTGGGTGAGCTTTGATAGTTTGTCTTTTTTATGGAATTTGTCCATTTTGTCTAAGTCAAGGGTTGGCAAACTTTTTTTTTAAAGACTCCGAAAGTAAATATTTTAAGTTTTGCAATACAAAATCAATGTTCTTATGTATATATAATTATTTAACATGTACTCATTTAAAAATATAAAAACCATGTGTAGTTCATGAGCATAAAACCTAAACTAATGAAAAACTAAAACAGACATCTAGGGTATTTTTCACCTAAGATGTTGAAGGTATTTTGTTTTATTTTCTTAATATTTCTTGTCTGTATTCAATTCTTAACAAGTGGGAAAAAATACTGAAACCAAATCCCATAAACATTCTACCTAAAGTCCTATTTCCCATCTGGTTTGTGAGAACAGAAGCTGTTGCTACATGAGCAAGGGATACTGCTCTCTATTATCCTTTCATATGGTTCTTTCCTCACATGCAGCACGCAGCACTTATTTATTGTACTTTGCTGAATCCAGAAGGGACCTCTGCAGTTCTCCAGATTCTTTCTCTTATGTTTTTGTTTGTTTGTTTCTTTGTTCTTCTGGAACTGTTGATAGCTCCATCTGCCTAGCACAGGGAATCCATCAGGATCTATCTAAGTCATAGTCTCCTGACCTCTTTCAAAGCGTCAGCTAGGGCAGTCATATATTAATAGTTTATCTCATTTTTAAAACTTATCCCTCAGGGGTTACTGTTTTTTGATGACTGTTGTCCAGTGTCTTGAAAATCACCCTTTCATATATTTTTCTCTGGCAGCGGTTGTCGTTGTTGATGCTAATGATGTTTGTTTCTGTTAAGAGGGTAAATCTGAACCCTGTACCAAAAACTTTCAAAACTTTGTGTCTCTTGTTACCGTAAGTATAGTCCTTTCATACCTAAATACTAGGTTGCCTAGGTTTCATTATCTATAAAGTGTATATAATAATAATTATAATACATTGCCCAGCACAAAATAGTGACTCTACAGTGTTTTTGACAAATGCATACTATTGAGATATGAGTTTAAAAGTTTATATATAATAATTCATGCAAATATCAAGATAACCCCTGAGTTAGATTTTAGTCTTCATTTTAGAGTTTAAGAAATTACAGTAGTGGCAAAGTCAGAGGTCAACCTGGGCCTGCATAATTGTAAAAGGTCAACTGAAGAGTTCATGTAAGACCATTTAAGAGAGTCTTTAAGTGAATGATAGGGAGTTGGGATACAGAGATAATTGTTTAAGTGACAAAGAGATCTGAATATCAAGGCATCTCTCACTATCCATCTGGGTGACATATTATGCATCATATTTCTCATTTGCTTTTTAACTACATGATTTTACCATCATTGTTCTTATGTTCTAATCAATTATTAGTAATATGAGATATTTATTCTAGGCAGTAATTAATATTTTCTTCATCAGAGTTTCAACTCTGACATCATTTTGTTCCCATTCATTATAGTTATATCCAGAAACAAATGGTGGTTAAGAGTGAGAATTGCCTGATAATCACCAAAGAAACTGCCAATTCTAATTTTCTAGTAGAAAGCAAAATGAATTTATCCATATTTTTCTATGCTTGTAATAGGAGTCAAAGAGAAATTTTTTACCTGTCCACTACAGTATGTTTTTTGGTTTTGTTCATATTTATTCACCATATTAAATAGATAACTATTATAGGCAGAATAATGGCCCCCTAAATATGCCCATGCCTTAATTCTCAAAAACTACAAATATGTTGCATGGCAAGAGGGAAATAACATTCTAGATGGAATTAAGGTTGCTAACCATGTGACCTCAAAATAGTGCGATCATCCTGAACGATCTAAGTGGGCCCAATGTAAAACAAGTGTCCTAAAATGTGGAAGACGAGGGAGAAGAGTAGTGCCAGATTGAGGTGATATGAGAAAGATTCAATCAGCCATTTCTGGCTTTGAAGATGGAAGTGGGCCGTGAGCCAAGGAACACTGGCAGCCTCCAGAGGCCAGAAAAGTCAAGAAAATAGATTATCCTCTAGAATTTCCTGAAAAGAACTCAACCCAGCTGACACATTTTAGCCCAATAAACACATTTCAGTCTCCAACCTCTAAAGCTGTATGATGATACATTTGTGTTTTTATAGACATAAAATCTGTGGTAATTCATTATAGTAGCAAAAGGAAATTAATATGGTAACAGAGGATGTTTCCTTGGGTATAATGTATAAAAGTAAAAAGTGTCACTGTATACATTTCCATTCTTTTCTTTTTATTTTTTATTTTTATTTATTTATTTTTTTT